>NW_026646877.1:0-59000 GCF_950005125.1 Chionomys nivalis | reverse complement strand
TCAATAAGTTGAAAAACGGTTTGGAGAGATGGCTTAGTGGTTAAGAACATTGCCTGCTCTTCCAACCTCCTGAACTGAATTCCAGGCAACCACATAATGGCTCACAACCCTCTGCAATGAGGTCTTGTGCCCTCTTTGGGATACAGAAAGAAGAGCTGGGGAGATAGCTCAGTGGTTAAGAGCTTTGCCTGCCCTTCCAAAGGTCAGAAGTTCGATTCCTGGCAACCACATAATTGCTCTCAAAAGGAGGTTTGGTGCCCTCTACTGGAAACAGAAGGAAGACGCAAGAGAGATGGCTCAATGGTTAAGAGAATTGCCTGCGCTTCCAACCTCCGGAATTCAATTCCAGGCGACCACATAATGGGACACAACCATCTGCCATGAGGTCTTGTGCCCTCTTTTGGCTACAGTAAGAAGAGCTGGAGAGACAGCTCAGTGGTTAAGAGCATTGGTTGCCCTTCCAAAGGTCAGAAGTTCGATTCCTGGGAACCACGTAATTGCTCTCAAAAGGAGGTTTGGCGCCCTCTAGTGGCACCACAAGGAAGAGGCAGGAAAGATGGCTCTGTGGTAAAGAGCTCTGCCTGCTGAGTTTGATGAGGCCAAGAACAGACATAGAGTCGGGGCACAGGGCCAGGGCCCACGTTGTTGTGACTGAATGAGGAAAAAGCTATTGTTAGGATGTTAAAGACTCACAGCTCTATCACCATGAGCCAGCGTGCTTCAGAGACAACACCAAGGAGAGTAAGGCAAGATGGCTAGAAGAAGAAAATATTGGCATGTTCATGTGCCTGAAGAAGAAGAACTCATATCCAAGACAATCAAAGGACTACAAACACGAGCAAATTGTTAACCTATTTAAAGCCAGAGAAACAATTTTTCTAGACCTCCTCTATGAGGTACATGAATGGCCAATAGGTCCATGCAGACCCCTGTACTCCACACGTCAGGGAAATGGAGATGTGATCCACACACCACATTGACTAAAGCTGGTTTAGTAAAAGAAGTTGAAAAACGGGTTGGAGAGATGGCTCAGTGGTTAAGAGCATTGCCTGCTCTTCCAAAGGTCAGAAGTTCGATTCCTGGAAATCACATAATTGCTCTCAAAAGGAGGTTTGGTGCCCTCTACTGGCAACATGAGAGATGGCTCCGTGGTTAAGATCATTGCCCCCTCTTCCAACCTCCTGAATTCAATTCCAGGCAACCACATAATGGCTCACAACCATCTGCAATGAGGTCTTGTGCCCTCTTTTGGATACAAAAATAAGAGCTGGGGTGTTAGCTCAGTGGATAAGAGCTTTGGCTGCCCTTCCAAAGGTCAGAAGTTCCATTCCTGGCAATCCCATAATTGCTCTCAAAAGGTAGATTTGGTGCCCTTCACTGGCAAAAAGAAGAGGCATGAGAGATGGTTCAGTGCTTAAGAGCATTGCCTGCTCTTAGAACCTCCTGAAATCAATTGCAGGCAACCACATAATGATTCACAACCATCTGCCATGAGGTCTTGTGCCCTCTTTTGGCTACAGTAAGATAAGCTGGAGAGATAGGGCAGTGGTTAAGAACATTGGCTGCCCTTCCGAAGGTCAGAAGTTCGATTCCTGGCTACCAAATAATTGCTCTCAAAAGGAGGTTTGGCGTCCTCTAGTGGCACCACAAGGAAGAGGCAAGAGAGATGGCTCTGTGGTAAAGAGCATTGCCTGCTGAGTTTGATGAGACCACATACAGACATAGAGTCAGGGCCAAGGGCCAGGGCCCGCGTTGTTGTGACTGAATGAGGCAAAAGCTTTTGTTAGGATGTTAAAGGCTCACAGCTCTATCACCACGAGCCAGCGTGCTTCAGAGACAACACCAAGGAGAGTAAGGCAAGATGACTAGAAGAAGAAAATACAGGCATGTTCATGTTCCTGAAGAAGAACTCACATCCAAGACATCCAAAGGACGACACACACCAGCAAAAGGTGTACCAATTTTAAGCCAGAGAAACAATTTATCTAGACTTCCTCTATGAGGTACACGAACGGCCAATAGGTCCACGGAGACCCCTGTACTCCAGATGTTAGGGAAATGGAGATGTGATCCACACACCACATTGAGTAAACCTGGTTTAGTAAAAGAAGTTGAAAAACGGGTTGGAGAGATGGCTCAGTGGTTAAGAGCATTGCCTGCTATTCCAAAGTTCAGAAGTTCGATTCCTGGGAATCACATAGTTGCTCTCAAAATGAGGTTTGGTGCCCTCTACTGGCAACAGAGGGGAGAGGCAGGAGAGATGGCTCAGTGGTTAAGAGCATTGCCTGCTCTTCCAAAGTTCAGAAGTTCGATTCCTGGAAATCACATAATTGCTCTCAAAAGGAGGTTTGGTGCCCTCTACTGGCAACAGAAGGAAGAGGCAGGAGAGATGGCTCAGTGGTTAAGAGCATTGCCTGCTGAGGTTGATGAGGCCAAGTGGACACATACAGCCAGGGCCCACGTTGTTGTCTCAGAATCAGGCAACACATTTTGTTAGGATAATAAAGACTCACAGCTCTATCAGCATGAGCCTGCATGCTTCAGGGACACCACCAAGCAGAATGAGGAAAGATGGTTAGAAGAAGAAAATACAGGCATGTTCATGTTCCTTAAGAAGAACTCACATCCAAGACATCCAAAGGACGACAAACACCAGCAAAAGGTTTACCAATTTAAAGCCAGACAAACAATTTATCTAGACTTCATCTATGAGGTACGCGAACGGCCAATATGTCCATGGAGACCCCTGTACTCCACATGTTAGTGGAATGCAGATATGATCCACACACCACATTGAGTAAACCTGGTTTAGTTCAAGAAGTTGAAAAACGGGTTGGAGAGATGGCTCAGTGGTTAAGAACATTGCCTGCTCTTCCAACCTCCTGAACTGAATTCCAGGCAACCACATAATGGCTCACAACCCTCTGCAATGAGGTCTTGTGCCCTCTTTGGGATACAGAAAGAAGAGCTGGGGAGATAGCTCAGTGGTTAAGAGCTTTGCCTGCCCTTCCAAAGGTCAGAAGTTCGATTCCTGGCAACCACATAATTGCTCTCAAAAGGAGGTTTGGTGCCCTCTACTGGCAACAGAAGGAAGATGCAAGAGAGATGGCTCAATGGTTAAGAGAATTGCCTGCGCTTCCAACCTCCTGAATTCAATTCCAGGCGACCACATAATGGGACACAACCATCTGCCATGAAGTCTTGTGCCCTCTTTTGGCTACAGAAAGAAGAGCTGCAGAGACAGCTCAGTGGTTAAGAGCATTGGTTGCCCTTCCAAAGGTCAGAAGTTCGATTCCTGGGAACCACGTAATTGCTCTCAAAAGGAGGTTTGGCGCCCTCTATTGGCAACAGAAGGAAGAGGCAGGAAAGATGGCTCTGTGGTAAAGAGCTTTGCCTGCCGAGTTTGATGAGGCCAAGAACAGATATAGAGTCGGGGCACAGGGCCAGGGCCCAAGTTGTTGTGACAGAATGAGGCAAAATCTCTTGTTAGGATGTCAAAGACTCACAGCTCTATCACCATGAGCCAGCGTGCTTCAGAGACAACACCAAGGAGAGTAAGGCAAGATGGGTAGAAGAAGAAAATACTGGCATGTTCATGTGCCTGAAGAAGAAGAACTCATATCCAAGACAATCAAAGGACTACAAACACCAGCAAAATGTTAACCTATTTAAAGCCAGAGAAACAATTTATCTAGACCTCCTCTATGAGGTACATGAATGGCCAATAGGTCCATGCAGACCCCTGTACTCCACACGTCAGGGAAATGGAGATGTGATCCACACACCACATTGACTAAAGCTGGTTTAGTAAAAGAAGTTGAAAAACGGGTTGGAGAGATGGCTCAGTGGTTAAGAGCATTGCCTCCTCTTCCAACCTCCTGAATTCAATTCCAGGCAACCACATAATGGCTCACAACCATCTGCAATGAGGTCTTGTGCCCTCTTTTCGATACAAAAATAAGAGCTGGGGTGTTAGCTCAGTGGATAAGAGCTTTGGCTGCCCTTCCAAAGGTCAGAAGTTCCATTCCTGGCAATCCCATAATTGCTCTCAAAAGGTAGATTTGGTGCCCTTCACTGGCAAAAAAGAAGAGGCATGAGAGATGGTTCAGTGCTTAAGAGCATTGCCTGCTCTTAGAACCTCCTGAAATCAATTGCAGGCAACCACATAATGATTTACAACCATCTGCCATGAGGTCTTGTGCCCTCTTTTGGCTACAGTAAGATAAGCTGGAGAGATAGGTCAGTGGTTAAGAACATTGGCTGCCCTTCCGAAGGTCAGAAGTTCGATTCCTGGCTACCAAATAATTGCTCTCAAAAGGAGGTTTGGCGCCCTCTAGTGGCACCACAAGGAAGAGGCAAGAGAGATGGCTCTGTGGTAAAGAGCATTGCCTGCTGAGTTTGATGAGACCACATACAGACATAGAGTCAGGGCCAAGGGCCAGGGCCCGCGTTGTTGTGACTGAATGAGGCAAAAGCTTTTGTTAGGATGTTAAAGGCTCACAGCTCTATCACCACGAGCCAGCGTGCTTCAGAGACAACACCAAGGAGAGTAAGGCAAGATGACTAGAAGAAGAAAATACAGGCATGTTCATGTTCCTGAAGAAGAACTCACATCCAAGACATCCAAAGGACGACAAACACCAGCAAAAGGTGTACCAATTTTAAGCCAGAGAAACAATTTATCTAGACCTCCTCTATGAGGTACACGAATGGCCAATAGGTCCACGGAGACCCCTGTACTCCGCATGTTAGGGAAATGGAGATGTGATCCACACACCACATTGAGTAAACCTGGTTTAGTAAAAGAAGTTGAAAAACGGGTTGGAGAGATGGCTCAGTGGTTAAGAGCATTGCCTGCTATTCCAAAGTTCAGAAGTTCGATTCCTGGGAATCACATAGTTGCTCTCAAAATGAGGTTTGGTGCCCTCTACTGGCAACAGAGGGGAGAGGCAGGAGAGATGGCTCAGTGGTTAAGAGCATTGCCTGCTCTTCCAAAGTTCAGAAGTTCGATTCCTGGAAATCACATAATTGCTCTCAAAAGGAGGTTTGGTGCCCTCTACTCGCAACAGAAGGAAGAGGCAGGAGAGATGGCTCAGTGGTTAAGAGCATTGCCTGCTGAGGTTGATGAGGCCAAGTGGACACATACAGCCAGGGCCCACGTTGTTGTCTCAGAATCAGGCAAAACATTTTGTTCGGATAATAAAGACTCACAGCTCTATCAGCATGAGCCTGCATGCTTCAGGGACACCACCAAGCAGAATGAGGAAAGATGGTTAGAAGAAGAAAATACAGGCATGTTCATGTTCCTTAAGAAGAACTCACATCCAAGACATCCAAAGGACGACAAACACCAGCAAAAGGTTTACCAATTTAAAGCCAGACAAACAATTTATCTAGACTTCATCTATGAGGTACGCGAACGGCCAATATGTCCATGAAGACCCCTGTACTCCACATGTTAGTGGAATGCAGATATGATCCACACACCACATTGAGTAAACCTGGTTTAGTTCAAGAAGTTGAAAAACGGGTTGGAGAGATGGCTCAGTGGTTAAAAACATTGCCTGCTCTTCCAACCTCCTGAACTGAATTATAGGCAACCACATAATGGCTCACAACCATCTGCAATGAGGTCTTGTGCCCTCTTTGGGATACAGAAAGAAGAGCTGGGGAGATAGCTCAGTGGTTAAGAGCTTTGCCTGCCCTTCCAAATGTCAGAAGTTCGATTACTGGCAACCACATAATTGCTGTCAAAAGGAGGTTTGGTGTCCTCTACTGGCAACAGAAGGAAGATGCAAGAGAGATGGCTCAATGGTTAAGAGAATTGCCTGCTCTTCCAACCTCCTTAATTCAATTCCAGGCGACCACATAATGGGTCACAACCATCTGCCATGAGGTCGTGTGCCCTCTTTTGGCTACAGTAAGAAGAGCTGGAGAGACAGCTCAGTGGTTAAGAGCATTGGTTGCCCTTCCAAAGGTCAGAAGTTCGATTCCTGGGAACCACGTAATTGCTCTCAAAAGGAGGTTTGGCGCCCTCTAGTGGCACCACAAGGAAGAGGCAGGAAAGATGGCTCTGTGGTAAAGAGCTTTGCCTGCTGAGTTTGATGAGGCCAAGAACAGACATAGAGTCGGGGCACAGGGCCAGGGCCCACGTTGTTGTGACTGAATGAGGCAAAAGCTCTTGTTAGGATGTTAAAGACTCACAGCTCTATCACCATGAGCCAGCGTGCTTCAGAGACAACACCAAGGAGAGTAAGGCAAGATGGCTAGAAGAAGAAAATATTGGCATGTTCATGTGCCTGAAGAAGAAGAACTCATATCCAAGACAATCAAAGGACTACAAACACCAGCAAAATGTTAACCTATTTAAAGCCAGAGAAACAATTTATCTAGACCTCCTCTATGAGGTACATGAATGGCCAATAGGTCCATGCAGACCCCTGTACTCCACACGTCAGGGAAATGGAGATGTGATCCACACACCACATTGACTAAAGCTGGTTTAGTAAAAGAAGTTGAAAAACGGGTTGGAGAGATGGCTCAGTGGTTAAGAGCATTGCCTGCTCTTCCAAAGGTCAGAAGTTCGATTCCTGGAAATCACATAATTGCACTCAAAAGGAGGTTTGGTGACCTCTACTGGCAACATAAGGAAGAGGCATGAGAGATGGCTCCGTGGTTAAGATCATTGACTCCTCTTCCAACCTCCTGAATTCAATTCCAGGCAACCACATAATGGCTCACAACCATCTGCAATGAGGTCTTGTGCCCTCTTTTCAATACAAAAATAACAGCTGGGGTGTTAGCTCAGTGGATAAGAGCTTTGGCTGCCCTTCCAAAGGTCAGAAGTTCCATTCCTGGCAATCCCATAATTGCTCTCAAAAGGTAGATTTGGTGCCCTTCACTGGCAAAAAGAAGAGGCATGAGAGATGGTTCAGTGCTTAAGAGCATTGCCTGCTCTTAGAACCTCCTGAAATCAATTGCAGGCAACCACATAATGATTCACAACCATCTGCCATGAGGTCTTGTGCCCTCTTTTGGCTACAGTAAGATAAGCTGGAGAGATAGGGCAGTGGTTAAGAACATTGGCTGCCCTTCCGAAGGTCAGAAGTTCGATTCCTGGCTACCAAATAATTGCTCTCAAAAGGAGGTTTGGCGCTCTCTAGTGGCACCACAAGGAAGAGGCAAGAGAGATGGCTCTGTGGTAAAGAGCATTGCCTGCTGAGTTTGATGAGACCACATACAGACATAGAGTCAGGGCCAAGGGCCAGGGCCCGCGTTGTTGTGACTGAATGAGGCAAAAGCTTTTGTTAGGATGTTAAAGGCTCACAGCTCTATCACCACGAGCCAGCGTGCTTCAGAGACAACACCAAGGAGAGTAAGGCAAGATGACTAGAAGAAGAAAATACAGGCATGTTCATGTTCCTGAAGAAGAACTCACATCCAAGACATCCAAAGGACGACACACACCAGCAAAAGGTGTACCAATTTTAAGCCAGAGAAACAATTTATCTAGACTTCCTCTATGAGGTACACGAACGGCCAATAGGTCCACAGAGACCCCTGTACTCCACATGTTAGGGAAATGGAGATGTGATCCACACACCACATTGAGTAAACCTGGTTTAGTAAAAGAAGTTGAAAAACGGGTTGGAGAGATGGCTCAGTGGTTAAGAGCATTGCCTGCTCTTCCAAAGTTCAGAAGTTCGATTCCTGGGAATCACATAGTTGCTCTCAAAATGAGGTTTGGTGCCCTCTACTGGCAACAGAGGGGAGAGGCAGGAGAGATGGCTCAGTGGTTAAGAGCATTGCCTGCTCTTCCAAAGTTCAGAAGTTCGATTCCTGGAAATCACATAATTGCTCTCAAAATGAGGTTTGGTGCCCTCTACTGGCAACAGAAGGAAGAGGCAGGAGAGATGGCTCAGTGGTTAAGAGCATTGCCTGCTGAGGTTGATGAGGCCAAGTGGACACATACAGCCAGGGCCCACGTTGTTGTCTCAGAATCAGGCAAAACATTTTGTTAGGATAATAAAGACTCACAGCTCTATCAGCATGAGCCTGCATGCTTCAGGGACACCACCAAGCAGAATGAGGAAAGATGGTTAGAAGAAGAAAATACAGGCATGTTCATGTTCCTTAAGAAGAACTCACATCCAAGACATCCAAAGGACGACAAACACCAGCAAAAGGTTTACCAATTTAAAGCCAGACAAACAATTTATCTAGACTTCATCTATGAGGTACGCGAACGGCCAATATGTCCATGGAGACCCCTGTACTCCACATGTTAGTGGAATGCAGATATGATCCACACACCACATTGAGTAAACCTGGTTTAGTTCAAGAAGTTGAAAAACGGGTTGGAGAGATGGCTCAGTGGTTAAGAACATTGCCTGCTCTTCCAACCTCCTGAACTGAATTCCAGGCAACCACAAAATGGCTCACAACCATCTGCAATGAGGTCTTGTGCCCTCTTTGGGATACAGAAAGAAGAGCTGGGGAGATAGCTCAGTGGTTAAGAGCTTTGCCTGCCCTTCCAAATGTCAGAAGTTCGATTACTGGCAACCACATAATTGCTGTCAAAAGGAGGTTTGGTGCCCTCTACTGGCAACAGAAGGAAGATGCAAGAGAGATGGCTCAATGGTTAAGAGAATTGCCTGCTCTTCCAACCTCCTTAATTCAATTCCAGGCGACCACATAATGATTCACAACCATCTGCCATGAGGTCGTGTGCCCTCTTTTGGCTACAGTAAGAAGAGCAGGAGAGACAGCTCAGTGGTTAAGAGCATTGGTTGCCCTTCCAAAGGTCAGAAGTTCGATTCCTGGGAACCACGTAATTGTTCTCAAAAGGAGGTTTGGCGCCCTCTAGTGGCACCACAAGGAAGAGGCAGGAAAGATGGCTCTGTGGTAAAGAGCTTTGCCTGCTGAGTTTGATGAGGCCAAGAACAGACATAGAGTCGGGGCACAGGGCCAGGGCCCACGTTGTTGTGACTGAATGAGGCAAAAGCTCTTGTTAGGATGTTAAAGACTCACAGCTCTATCACCATGAGCCAGCGTGCTTCAGAGACAACACCAAGGAGAGTAAGGCAAGATGGCTCGAAGAAGAAAATATTGGCATGTTCATGTGCCTGAAGAAGAAGAACTCATATCCAAGACAATCAAAGGACTACAAACACCAGCAAAATGTTAACCTATTTAAAGCCAGAGAAACAATTTATCTAGACCTCCTCTATGAGGTACATGAATGGCCAATAGGTCCATGCAGACCCCTGTACTCCACACGTCAGGGAAATGGAGATGTGATCCACACACCACATTGACTAAAGCTGGTTTAGTAAAAGAAGTTGAAAAACGGGTTGGAGAGATGGCTCAGTGGTTAAGAGCATTGCCTGCTCTTCCAAAGGTCAGAAGTTCGATTCCTGGAAATCACATAATTGCTCTCAAAAGGAGGTTTGGTGACCTCTACTGGCAACATAAGGAAGAGGCATGAGAGATGGCTCCGTGGTTAAGATCATTGCCTCCTCTTCCAACCTCCTGAATTCAATTCCAGGCAACCACATAATGGCTCACAACCATCTGCAATGAGGTCTTGTGCCCTCTTTTCGATACAAAAATAAGAGCTGGGGTGTTAGCTCAGTGGATAAGAGCTTTGGCTGCCCTTCCAAAGGTCAGAAGTTCCATTCCTGGAAATCCCATAATTGCTCTCAAAAGGTAGATTTGGTGCCCTTTACTGGCAAAAAAGAAGAGGCATGAGAGATGGTTCAGTGCTTAAGAGCATTGCCTGCTCTTAGAACCTCCTGAAATCAATTGCAGGCAACCACATAATGATTCACACCCATCTGCCATGAGGTCTTCTGCCCTCTTTTGGCTACAGTAAGAAAAGCTGGAGAGATAGGTCAGTGGTTAAGAACATTGGCTGCCCTTCCGAAGGTCAGAAGTTCGATTCCTGGCTACCAAATAATTGCTCTCAAAAGGAGGTTTGGCGCCCTCTAGTGGCACCACAAGGAAGAGGCAAGAGAGATGGCACTGTGGTAAAGAGCATTGCCTGCTGAGTTTGATGAGACCACATACAGACATAGAGTCAGGGCCAAGGGCCAGGGCCCGCGTTGTTGTGAATGAATGAGGCAAAAGCTTTTGTTAGGATGTTAAAGGCTCACAGCTCTATCACCACGAGCCAGCGTGCTTCAGAGACAACACCAAGGAGAGTAAGGCAAGATGACTAGAAGAAGAAAATACAGGCATGTTCATGTTCCTGAAGAAGAACTCACATCCAAGACATCCAAAGGACGACAAACACCAGCAAAAGGTGTACCAATTTTAAGCCAGAGAAACAATTTATCTAGACCTCCTCTATGAGGTACACGAATGGCCAATAGGTCCACGGAGACCCCTGTACTCCGCATGTTAGGGAAATGGAGATGTGATCCACACACCACATTGAGTAAACCTGGTTTAGTAAAAGAAGTTGAAAAACGGGTTGGAGAGATGGCTCAGTGGTTAAGAGCATTGCCTGCTCTTACAAAGTTCAGAAGTTCGATTCCTGGGAATCACATAGTTGCTCTCAAAATGAGGTTTGGTGCCCTCTACTGGCAACAGAGGGGAGAGGCAGGAGAGATGGCTCAGTGGTTAAGAGCATTGCCTGCTCTTCCAAAGTTCAGAAGTTCGATTCCTGGAAATCACATAATTGCTCTCAAAAGGAGGTTTGGTGCCCTCTACTCGCAACAGAAGGAAGAGGCAGGAGAGATGGCTCAGTGGTTAAGAGCATTGCCTGCTGAGGTTGATGAGGCCAAGTGGACACATACAGCCAGGGCCCACGTTGTTGTCTCAGAATCAGGCAAAACATTTTGTTCGGATAATAAAGACTCACAGCTCTATCAGCATGAGCCTGCATGCTTCAGGGACACCACCAAGCAGAATGAGGAAAGATGGTTAGAAGAAGAAAATACAGGCATGTTCATGTTCCTTAAGAAGAACTCACATCCAAGACATCCAAAGGACGACAAACACCAGCAAAAGGTTTACCAATTTAAAGCCAGACAAACAATTTATCTAGACTTCATCTATGAGGTACGCGAACGGCCAATATGTCCATGAAGACCCCTGTACTCCACATGTTAGTGGAATGCAGATATGATCCACACACCACATTGAGTAAACCTGGTTTAGTTCAAGAAGTTGAAAAACGGGTTGGAGAGATGGCTCAGTGGTTAAAAACATTGCCTGCTCTTCCAACCTCCTGAACTGAATTATAGGCAACCACATAATGGCTCACAACCATCTGCAATGAGGTCTTGTGCCCTCTTTGGGATACAGAAAGAAGAGCTGGGGAGATAGCTCAGTGGTTAAGAGCTTTGCCTGCCCTTCCAAATGTCAGAAGTTCGATTACTGGCAACCACATAATTGCTGTCAAAAGGAGGTTTGGTGTCCTCTACTGGCAACAGAAGGAAGATGCAAGAGAGATGGCTCAATGGTTAAGAGAATTGCCTGCTCTTCCAACCTCCTTAATTCAATTCCAGGCGACCACATAATGGGTCACAACCATCTGCCATGAGGTCGTGTGCCCTCTTTTGGCTACAGTAAGAAGAGCTGGAGAGACAGCTCAGTGGTTAAGAGCATTGGTTGCCCTTCCAAAGGTCAGAAGTTCGATTCCTGGGAACCACGTAATTGCTCTCAAAAGGAGGTTTGGCGCCCTCTAGTGGCACCACAAGGAAGAGGCAGGAAAGATGGCTCTGTGGTAAAGAGCTTTGCCTGCTGAGTTTGATGAGGCCAAGAACAGACATAGAGTCGGGGCACAGGGCCAGGGCCCACGTTGTTGTGACTGAATGAGGCAAAAGCTCTTGTTAGGATGTTAAAGACTCACAGCTCTATCACCATGAGCCAGCGTGCTTCAGAGACAACACCAAGGAGAGTAAGGCAAGATGGCTAGAAGAAGAAAATATTGGCATGTTCATGTGCCTGAAGAAGAAGAACTCATATCCAAGACAATCAAAGGACTACAAACACCAGCAAAATGTTAACCTATTTAAAGCCAGAGAAACAATTTATCTAGACCTCCTCTATGAGGTACATGAATGGCCAATAGGTCCATGCAGACCCCTGTACTCCACACGTCAGGGAAATGGAGATGTGATCCACACACCACATTGACTAAAGCTGGTTTAGTAAAAGAAGTTGAAAAACGGGTTGGAGAGATGGCTCAGTGGTTAAGAGCATTGCCTGCTCTTCCAAAGGTCAGAAGTTCGATTCCTGGAAATCACATAATTGCTCTCAAAAGGAGGTTTGGTGACCTCTACTGGCAACATAAGGAAGAGGCATGAGAGATGGCTCCGTGGTTAAGATCATTGCCTCCTCTTCCAACCTCCTGAATTCAATTCCAGGCAACCACATAATGGCTCACAACCATCTGCAATGAGGTCTTGTGCCCTCTTTTGGATACAAAAATAAGAGCTGGGGTGTTAGCTCAGTGGATAAGAGCTTTGGCTGCCCTTCCAAAGGTCAGAAGTTCCATTCCTGGCAATCCCATAATTGCTCTCAAAATGTAGATTTGGTGCCCTTCACTGGCAAAAAGAAGAGGCATGAGAGATGGTTCAGTGCTTAAGAGCATTGCCTGCTCTTAGAACCTCCTGAAATCAATTGCAGGCAACCACATAATGATTCACAACCATCTGCCATGAGGTCTTGTGCCCTCTTTTGGCTACAGTAAGATAAGCTGGAGAGATAGGGCAGTGGTTAAGAACATTGGCTGCCCTTCCGAAGGTCAGAAGTTCGATTCCTGGCTACCAAATAATTGCTCTCAAAAGGAGGTTTGGCGCTCTCTAGTGGCACCACAAGGAAGAGGCAAGAGAGATGGCTCTGTGGTAAAGAGCATTGCCTGCTGAGTTTGATGAGACCACAGACAGACATAGAGTCAGGGCCAAGGGCCAGGGCCCGCGTTGTTGTGACTGAATGAGGCAAAAGCTTTTGTTAGGATGTTAAAGGCTCACAGCTCTATCACCACGAGCCAGCGTGCTTCAGAGACAACACCAAGGAGAGTAAGGCAAGATGACTAGAAGAAGAAAATACAGGCATGTTCATGTTCCTGAAAGAACTCACATCCAAGACATCCAAAGGACGACAAACACCAGCAAAAGGTGTACCAATTTTAATCCAGAGAAACAATTTATCTAGACCTCCTCTATGAGGTACACGAACGGCCAATAGGTCCACGGAGACCCCTGTACTCCACATGTTAGGGAAATGGAGATGTGATCCACAAACCACATTGAGTAAACCTGGTATAGTAAAAGAAGTTGAAAAACGGGTTGGAGAGATGGCTCAGTGGTTAAGAGCATTGCCTGCTCTTCCAAAGGTCAGAAGTTCGATTCCTGGGAATCACATAGTTGCTCTCAAAATGAGGTTTGGTGCCCTCTACTGGCAACAGAGGGGAGAGGCAGGAGAGATGGCTCAGTGGTTAAGAGCATTGCCTGCTCTTCCAAAGTTCAGAAGTTCGATTCCTGGAAATCAAATAATTGCTCTCAAAAGGAGGTTTGGTGCCCTCTACTGGCAACAGAAGGACGAGGCAGGAGAGATGGCTCAGTGGTTAAGAGCTTTGCCGGCTGAGGGTGATGAGGCCAAGTGGACACATACAGCCAGGGCCCACGTTGTTGTCTCAGAATCAGGCAACACATTTTGTTAGGATAATAAAGACTCACAGCTCTATCAGCATGAGCCTGCATGCTTCAGGGACACCACCAAGCAGAATGAGGAAAGATGGTTAGAAGAAGAAAATACAGGCATGTTCATGTTCCTTAAGAAGAACTCACATCCAAGACATCCAAAGGACGACAAACACCAGCAAAAGGTGACCCAATTTTAAGCCAGAGAAACAATTTATCTAGACCTCCTCTATGAGGTACACGAACGGCCAATAGGTCCACGGAGACCCCTGTACTCCACATGTTAGGGAAATGGAGATGTGATCCACACACCACATTGAGTAAACCTGGTTTAGTAAAAGAAGTTGCAAAACGGGTTGGAGAGATGGCTCAGTGGTTAAGAGCATTGCCTGCTCATCCAAAGGTCAGAAGTTCGATTCCTGGGAAGCACATAGTTGCTCTCAAAATGAGGTTTGGTGCCCTCTACTGGCAACAGAGGGGAGAGGCAGGAGAGATGGCTCAGTGGTTAAGAGCATTGCCTGCTCTTCCAAAGTTAAGAAGTTCGTTTCCTGGAAATCACATAATTGCTCTCAAAATGAGGTTTGGTGCCCTCTACTCGCAACAGAAGGAAGAGGCAGGAGAGATGGCTCAGTGGTTAAGAGCATTGCCTGCTGAGGTTGATGAGGCCAAGTGGACACATACAGCCAGGGCCCACGTTGTTGTCTGAGTCAGGCAACACATTTTGTTAGGATAATAAAGACTCACAGCTCTATCAGCATGAGCCTGCATGCTTCAGGGACACCACCAAGCAGAATGAGGAAAGATGGTTAGAAGAAGAAAATACAGGCATGTTCATGTTCCTTAAGAAGAACTCACATCCACGACATCCAAAGGACGACAAACACCAGCAAAAGGTTTACCAATTTAAAGCCAGACAAACAATTTATCTAGACTTCATCTATGAGGTACGCGAATGGCCAATATGTCCATGGAGACCCCTGTACTCCACATGTTAGTGGAATGCAGATATGATCCACACACCACATTGAGTAAACCTGGTTTAGTTCAAGAAGTTGAAAAACGGGTTGGAGAGATGGCTCAGTGGTTAAGAACATTGCCTGCTCTTCCAACCTCCTGAACTGAATTCCAGGCAACCACATAATGGCTCACAACCCTCTGCAATGAGGTCTTGTGCCCTCTTTGGGATACAGAAAGAAGAGCTGGGGAGATAGCTCAGTGGTTAAGAGCTTTGCCTGCCCTTCCAAAGGTCAGAAGTTCGATTCCTGGCAACCACATAATTGCTCTCAAAAGGAGGTTTGGTGCCCTCTACTGGAAACAGAAGGAGGATGCAAGAGAGATGGCTCAATGGTTAAGAGAATTGCCTGCGCTTCCAACCTCCTGAATTCAATTCCAGGCGACCACATAATGGGACACAACCATCTGCCATGAGGTCTTGTGCCCTCTTTTGGCTACAGTAAGAAGAGCTGGAGAGACAGCTCAGTGGTTAAGAGCATTGGTTGCCCTTCCAAAGGTCAGAAGTGCGATTCCTGGGAACCACGTAAATGCTCTCAAAAGGATGTTTGGCGCCCTCTATTGGCAACAGAAGGAAGAGGCAGGAAAGATGGCTCTGTGGTAAAGAGCTTTTCCTGCCGAGTTTGATGAGGCCAAGAACAGATATAGAGTCGGGGCACAGGGACAGGGCCCACGTTGTTGTGACAGAATGAGGCAAAAGCTCTTGTTAGGATGTCACAGAATCACAGCTCTATCACCATGAGCCAGCGTGCTTCAGAGACAACACCAAGGAGAGTAAGGCAAGATGGCTAGAAGAAGAAAATATTGGCATGTTCATGTGCCTGAAGAAGAAGAACTCATATCCAAGACAATCAAAGGACTACAAACACCAGCAAAATGTTAACCTATTTAAAGCCAGAGAAACAATTTTTCTAGACCTCCTCTATGAGGTACATGAATGGCCAATAGGTCCATGCAGACCCCTGTACTCCACACGTCAGGGAAATGGAGATGTGATCCACACACCACATTGACTAAAGCTGGTTTAGTAAAAGAAGTTGAAAAACGGGTTGGAGAGATGGCTCAGTGGTTAAGAGCATTGCCTGCTCTTCCAAAGGTCAGAAGTTCGATTCCTGGAAATCACATAATTGCTCTCAAAAGTAGGTTTGGTGCCCTCTACTGGCAACATAAGGAAGAGGCATGAGAGATGGCTCCGTGGTTAAGATCATTGCCTCCTCTTCCAACCTCCTGAATTCAATTCCAGGCAACCACATAATGGCTCACAACCATCTGCAATGAGGTCTTGTGCCCTCTTTTGGATACAAAAATAAGAGCTGGGGTGTTAGCTCAGTGGATAAGAGCTTTGGCTGCCCTTCCAAAGGTCAGAAGTTCCATTCCTGGCAATCCCATAATTGCTCTCAAAAGGTAGATTTGGTGCCCTTTACTGGCAAAAAAGAAGAGGCATGAGATATGGTTCAGTGCTTAAGAGCATTGCCTGCTCTTAGAACCTCCTGAAATCAATTGCAGGCAACCACATAATGATTCACAACCATCTGCCATGAGGTCTTGTGCCCTCTTTTGGCTACAGTAAGAAAAGCTGGAGAGATAGGTCAGTGGTTAAGAACATTGGCTGCCCTTCCGAAGGTCAGAAGTTCGATTCCTGGCTACCAAATAATTGCTCTCAAAAGGAGGTTTGGCGCTCTCTAGTGGCACCACAAGGAAGAGGCAAGAGAGATGGCTCTGTGGTAAAGAGCATTGCCTGCTGAGTTTGATGAGACCACAGACAGACATAGAGTCAGGGCCAAGGGCCAGGGCCTGCGTTGTTGTGACTGAATGAGGCAAAAGCTTTTGTTAGGATGTTAAAGGCTCACAGCTCTATCACCACGAGCCAGCGTGCTTCAGAGACAACACCAAGGAGAGTAAGGCAAGATGACTAGAAGAAGAAAATACAGGCATGTTCATGTTCCTGAAGAAGAACTCACATCCAAGACATGCAAAGGACGACAAACACCAGCAAAAGGTGTACCAATTTTAAGCCAGAGAAACAATTTATCTAGACCTCCTCTATGAGGTACACGAACGGCCAATAGGTCCACGGAGACCCCTGTACTCCACATGTTAGGGAAATGGAGATGTGATCCACAAACCACATTGAGTAAACCTGGTATAGTAAAAGAAGTTGAAAAACGGGTTGGAGAGATGGCTCAGTGGTTAAGAGCATTGCCTGCTCTTCCAAAGGTCAGAAGTTCGATTCCTAGGAATCACATAGTTGCTCTCAAAATGAGGTTTGGTGCCCTCTACTGGCAACAGAGGGGAGAGGCAGGAGAGATGGCTCAGTGGTTAAGAGCATTGCCTGCTCTTCCAAAGTTAAGAAGTTCGATTCCTGGAAATCACATAATTGCTCTCAAAATGAGGTTTGGTGCCCTCTACTCGCAACAGAAGGAAGAGGCAGGAGAGATGGCTCAGTGGTTAAAAGCATTGCCTGCTGAGGTTGATGAGGCCAAGTGGACACATACAGCCAGGGCCCACGTTGTTGTCTCAGAATCAGGCAACACATTTTGTTAGGATAATAAAGACTCACAGCTCTATCAGCATGAGCCTGCATGCTTCAGGGACACCACCAAGCAGAATGAGGAAAGATGGTTAGAAGAAGAAAATACAGGCATGTTCGTGTTCCTTAAGAAGAACTCACATCCACGACATCCAAAGGACGACAAACACCAGCAAAAGGTTTACCAATTTAAAGCCAGACAAACAATTTATCTAGACTTCATCTATGAGGTACGCGAACGGCCAATATGTCCATGGAGACCCCTGTACTACACATGTTAGTGGAATGCAGATATGATCCACACACCACATTGAGTAAACCTGGTTTAGTTCAAGAAGTTGAAAAACGGGTTGGAGAGATGGCTCAGTGGTTAAGAACATTGCCTGCTCTTCCAACCTCCTGAACTGAATTCCAGGCAACCACATAATGGCTCACAACCCTCTGCAATGAGGTCTTGTGCCCTCTTTGGGATACAGAAAGAAGAGCTGGGGAGATAGCTCAGTGGTTAAGAGCTTTGCCTGCCCTTCCAAAGGT
The DNA here is from genome assembly GCF_950005125.1 of Chionomys nivalis. Classification (NCBI taxonomy): domain Eukaryota; kingdom Metazoa; phylum Chordata; class Mammalia; order Rodentia; family Cricetidae; genus Chionomys; species Chionomys nivalis. The sequence continues at coordinate 41,273 of NW_026646877.1, read as the reverse complement.
CAGAAGTTCGATTCCTGGCAACCACATAATTGCTCTCAAAAGGAGGTTTGGTGCCCTCTACTGGAAACAGAAGGAAGATGCAAGAGAGATGGCTCAATGGTTAAGAGAATTGCCTGCGCATCCAACCTCCTGAATTCAATTCCAGGTAACCACATAATGGGACACAACCATCTGCCATGAGGTCTTGTGCCCTCTTTTGGCTACAGTAAGAAGAGCTGGAGAGACAGCTCAGTGGTTAAGAGCATTGGTTGCCCTTCCAAAGGTCAGAAGGTCGATTCCTGGGAACCACGTAAATGCTCTCAAAAGGAGGTTTGGCGCCCTCTATTGGCAACAGAAGGAAGAGGCAGGAAAGATGGCTCTGTGGTAAAGAGCTTTGCCTGCCGAGTTTGATGAGGCCAAGAACAGATATAGAGTCGGGGCACAGGGACAGGGCCCACGTTGTTGTGACAGAATGAGGCAAAAGCTCTTGTTAGGATGTCAAAGACTCACAGCTCTATCACCATGAGCCAGCGTGCTTCAGAGACAACACCAAGGAGAGTAAGGCAAGATGGCTAGAAGAAGAAAATATTGGCATGTTCATGTGCCTGAAGAAGAAGAACTCATATCCAAGACAATCAAAGGACTACAAACACCAGCAAAATGTTAACCTCTTTAAAGCCAGAGAAACAATTTTTCTAGACCTCCTCTATGAGGTACATGAATGGCCAATAGGTCCATGCAGACCCCTGTACTCCACACGTCAGGGAAATGGAGATGTGATCCACACACCACATTGACTAAAGCTGGTTTAGTAAAAGAAGTTGAAAAACGGGTTGGAGAGATGGCTCAGTGGTTAAGAGCATTGCCTGCTCTTCCAAAGATCAGAAGTTCGATTCCTGGAAATCACATAATTGCTCTCAAAAGTAGGTTTGGTGCCCTCTACTGGCAACATAAGGAAGAGGCATGAGAGATGGCTCCGTGGTTAAGATCATTGCCTCCTCTTCCAACCTCCTGAATTCAATTCCAGGCAACCACATAATGGCTCACAACCATCTGCAATGAGGTCTTGTGCCCTCTTTTGGATACAAAAATAAGAGCTGGGGTGTTAGCTCAGTGGATAAGAGCTTTGGCAGCCCTTCCAAAGGTCAGAAGTTCCATTCCTGGCAATCCCATAATTGCTCTCAAAAGGTAGATTTGGTGCCCTTTACTGGCAAAAAAGAAGAGGCATGAGAGATGGTTCAGTGCTTAAGAGCATTGCCTGCTCTTAGAACCTCCTGAAATCAATTGCAGGCAACCACATAATGATTCACAACCATCTGCCATGAGGTCTTGTGCCCTCTTTTGGCTACAGTAAGAAAAGCTGGAGAGATAGGTCAGTGGTTAAGAACATTGGCTGCTCTTCCGAAGGTCAGAAGTTCGATTCCTGGCTACCAAATAATTGCTCTCAAAAGGAGGTTTGGCGCTCTCTAGTGGCACCACAAGGAAGAGGCAAGAGAGATGGCTCTGTGGTAAAGAGCATTGCCTGCTGAGTTTGATGAGACCACAGACAGACATAGAGTCAGGGCCAAGGGCCAGGGCCCGCGTTGTTGTGACTGAATGAGGCAAAAGCTTTTGTTAGGATGTTAAAGGCTCACAGCTCTATCACCACGAGCCAGCGTGCTTCAGAGACAACACCAAGGAGAGTAAGGCAAGATGACTAGAAGAAGAAAATACAGGCATGTTCATGTTCCTGAAGAAGAACTCACATCCAAGACATCCAAAAGACGACAAACACCAGCAAAAGGTGTACCAATTTTAAGCCAGAGAAACAATTTATCTAGACCTCCTCTATGAGGTACACGAACGGCCAATAGGTCCACAGAGACCCCTGTACTCCACATGTTAGGGAAATGGAGATGTGATCCACAAACCACATTGAGTAAACCTGGTATAGTAAAAGAAGTTGAAAAACGGGTTGGAGAGATGGCTCAGTGGTTAAGAGCATTGCCTGCTCTTCCAAAGGTCAGAAGTTCGATTCCTGGGAATCACATAGTTGCTCTCAAAATGAGGTTTGGTGCCCTCTACTGGCAACAGAGGGGAGAGGCAGGAGAGATGGCTCAGTGGTTAAGAGCATTGCCTGCTCTTCCAAAGTTCAGAAGTTCGATTCCTGGAAATCACATAATTGCTCTCAAAAGGAGGTTTGGTGCCCTCTACTGGCAACAGAAGGAAGAGGCAGGAGAGATGGCTCAGTGGTTAAGAGCATTGCCGGCTGAGGTTCATGAGGCCAAGTGGACACATACAGCCAGGGCCCAGGTTGTTGTCTCAGAATCAGGCAACACATTTTGTTAGGATAATAAAGACTCACAGCTCTATCAGCATGAGCCTGCATGCTTCAGGGACACCACCAAGCAGAATGAGGAAAGATGGTTAGAAGGAGAAAATACAGGCATGTTCATGTTCCTTAAGAAGAACTCACATCCAAGACATCCAAAGGACGACAAACACCAGCAAAAGGTGTACCAATTTTAAGCCAGAGAAACAATTTATCTAGACCTCCTCTATGAGGTACACGAGCGGCCAATAGGTCCACGGAGACCCCTGTACTCCACATGTTAGGGAAATGGAGATGTTATCCACACACCACATTGAGTAAACCTGGTTTAGTAAAAGAAGTTGCAAAACGGGTTGGAGAGATGGCTCAGTGGTTAAGAGCATTGCCTGCTCTTCCAAAGGTCAGAAGTTCGATTCCTGGGAAGCACATAGTTGCTCTCAAAATGAGGTTTGGTGCCCTCTCCTGGCAACAGAGGGGAGAGGCAGGAGAGATGGCTCAGTGGTTAAGAGCATTGCCTGCTCTTCCAAAGTTAAGAAGTTCGATTCCTGGAAATCACATAGTTTCTCTCAAAATGAGGTTTGGTGCCCTCTACTCGCAACAGAAGGAAGAGGCAGGAGAGATGGCTCAGTGGTTAAGAGCATTGCCTGCTGAGGTTGATGAGGCCAAGTGGACACATACAGCCAGGGCCCACGTTGTTGTCTCAGAATCAGGCAACACATTTTGTTAGGATAATAAATTCTCACAGCTCTATCAGCATGAGCCTGCATGCTTCAGGGACACCACCAAGCAGAATGAAAAAAGATGGTTAGAAGAAGAAAATACAGGCATGTTCATGTTCCTTAAGAAGAACTCACATCCAAGACATCCAAAGGACGACAAACACCAGCAAAAGGTTTACCAATTTAAAGCCAGACAAACAATTTATCTAGACTTCATCTATGAGGTACGCGAACGGCCAATATGTCCATGGAGACCCCTGTACTCCACATGTTAGTGGAATGCAGATATGATCCACACACCACATTGAGTAAACCTGGTTTAGTTCAATAAGTTGAAAAACGGTTTGGAGAGATGGCTTAGTGGTTAAGAACATTGCCTGCTCTTCCAACCTCCTGAACTGAATTCCAGGCAACCACATAATGGCTCACAACCCTCTGCAATGAGGTCTTGTGCCCTCTTTGGGATACAGAAAGAAGAGCTGGGGAGATAGCTCAGTGGTTAAGAGCTTTGCCTGCCCTTCCAAAGGTCAGAAGTTCGATTCCTGGCAACCACATAATTGCTCTCAAAAGGAGGTTTGGTGCCCTCTACTGGAAACAGAAGGAAGACGCAAGAGAGATGGCTCAATGGTTAAGAGAATTGCCTGCGCTTCCAACCTCCGGAATTCAATTCCAGGCGACCACATAATGGGACACAACCATCTGCCATGAGGTCTTGTGCCCTCTTTTGGCTACAGTAAGAAGAGCTGGAGAGACAGCTCAGTGGTTAAGAGCATTGGTTGCCCTTCCAAAGGTCAGAAGTTCGATTCCTGGGAACCACGTAATTGCTCTCAAAAGGAGGTTTGGCGCCCTCTAGTGGCACCACAAGGAAGAGGCAGGAAAGATGGCTCTGTGGTAAAGAGCTCTGCCTGCTGAGTTTGATGAGGCCAAGAACAGACATAGAGTCGGGGCACAGGGCCAGGGCCCACGTTGTTGTGACTGAATGAGGAAAAAGCTATTGTTAGGATGTTAAAGACTCACAGCTCTATCACCATGAGCCAGCGTGCTTCAGAGACAACACCAAGGAGAGTAAGGCAAGATGGCTAGAAGAAGAAAATATTGGCATGTTCATGTGCCTGAAGAAGAAGAACTCATATCCAAGACAATCAAAGGACTACAAACACCAGCAAATTGTTAACCTATTTAAAGCCAGAGAAATAATTTTTCTAGACCTCCTCTATGAGGTACATGAATGGCCAATAGGTCCATGCAGACCCCTGTACTCCACACGTCAGGGAAATGGAGATGTGATCCACACACCACATTGACTAAAGCTGGTTTAGTAAAAGAAGTTGAAAAACGGGTTGGAGAGATGGCTCAGTGGTTAAGAGCATTGCCTGCTCTTCCAAAGGTCAGAAGTTCGATTCCTGGAAATCACATAATTGCTCTCAAAAGGAGGTTTGGTGCCCTCTACTGGCAACATGAGAGATGGCTCCGTGGTTAAGATCATTGCCTCCTCTTCCAACCTCCTGAATTCAATTCCAGGCAACCACATAATGGCTCACAACCATCTGCAATGAGGTCTTGTGCCCTCTTTTGGATACAAAAATAAGAGCTGGGGTGTTAGCTCAGTGGATAAGAGCTTTGGCTGCCCTTCCAAAGGTCAGAAGTTCCATTCCTGGCAATCCCATAATTGCTCTCAAAAGGTAGATTTGGTGCCCTTCACTGGCAAAAAGAAGAGGCATGAGAGATGGTTCAGTGCTTAAGAGCATTGCCTGCTCTTAGAACCTCCTGAAATCAATTGCAGGCAACCACATAATGATTCACAACCATCTGCCATGAGGTCTTGTGCCCTCTTTTGGCTACAGTAAGATAAGCTGGAGAGATAGGGCAGTGGTTAAGAACATTGGCTGCCCTTCCGAAGGTCAGAAGTTCGATTCCTGGCTACCAAATAATTGCTCTCAAAAGGAGGTTTGGCGCTCTCTAGTGGCACCACAAGGAAGAGGCAAGAGAGATGGCTCTGTGGTAAAGAGCATTGCCTGCTGAGTTTGATGAGACCACATACAGACATAGAGTCAGGGCCAAGGGCCAGGGCCCGCGTTGTTGTGACTGAATGAGGCAAAAGCTTTTGTTAGGATGTTAAAGGCTCACAGCTCTATCACCACGAGCCAGCGTGCTTCAGAGACAACACCAAGGAGAGTAAGGCAAGATGACTAGAAGAAGAAAATACAGGCATGTTCATGTTCCTGAAGAAGAACTCACATCCAAGACATCCAAAGGACGACACACACCAGCAAAAGGTGTACCAATTTTAAGCCAGAGAAACAATTTATCTAGACTTCCTCTATGAGGTACACGAACGGCCAATAGGTCCACGGAGACCCCTGTACTCCAGATGTTAGGGAAATGGAGATGTGATCCACACACCACATTGAGTAAACCTGGTTTAGTAAAAGAAGTTGAAAAACGGGTTGGAGAGATGGCTCAGTGGTTAAGAGCATTGCCTGCTATTCCAAAGTTCAGAAGTTTGATTCCTGGGAATCACATAGTTGCTCTCAAAATGAGGTTTGGTGCCCTCTACTGGCAACAGAGGGGAGAGGCAGGAGAGATGGCTCAGTGGTTAAGAGCATTGCCTGCTCTTCCAAAGTTCAGAAGTTCGATTCCTGGAAATCACATAATTGCTCTCAAAAGGAGGTTTGGTGCCCTCTACTGGCAACAGAAGGAAGAGGCAGGATAGATGGCTCAGTGGTTAAGAGCATTGCCTGCTGAGGTTGATGAGGCCAAGTGGACACATACAGCCAGGGCCCACGTTGTTGTCTCAGAATCAGGCAACACATTTTGTTAGGATAATAAAGACTCACAGCTCTATCAGCATGAGCCTGCATGCTTCAGGGACACCACCAAGCAGAATGAGGAAAGATGGTTAGAAGAAGAAAATACAGGCATGTTCATGTTCCTTAAGAAGAACTCACATCCAAGACATCCAAAGGACGACAAACACCAGCAAAAGGTTTACCAATTTAAAGCCAGACAAACAATTTATCTAGACTTCATCTATGAGGTACGCGAACGGCCAATATGTCCATGGAGACCCCTGTACTCCACGTTAGTGGAATGCAGATATGATCCACACACCATATTGAGTAAACCTGGTTTAGTTCAAGAAGTTGAAAAACGGGTTGGAGAGATGGCTCAGTGGTTAAGAACATTGCCTGCTCTTCCAACCTCCTGAACTGAATTCCAGGAAACCACATAATGGCTCACAACCCTCTGCAATGAGGTCTTGTGCCCTCTTTGGGATACAGAAAGAAGAGCTGGGGAGATAGCTCAGTGGTTAAGAGCTTTGCCTGCCCTTCCAAAGGTCAGAAGTTCGATTCCTGGCAACCACATAATTGCTCTCAAAAGGAGGTTTGGTGCCCTCTACTGGCAACAGAAGGAAGATGCAAGAGAGATGGCTCAATGGTTAAGAGAATTGCCTGCGCTTCCAACCTCCTGAATTCAATTCCATGCGACCACATAATGAGACACAACCATCTGCCATGAAGTCTTGTGCCCTCTTTTGGCTACAGTAAGAAGAGCTGCAGAGACAGCTCAGTGGTTAAGAGCATTGGTTGCCCTTCCAAAGGTCAGAAGTTCGATTCCTGGGAACCACGTAATTGCTCTCAAAAGGAGGTTTGGCGCCCTCTATTGGCAACAGAAGGAAGAGGCAGGAAAGATGGCTCTGTGGTAAAGAGCTTTGCCTGCCGAGTTTGATGAGGCCAAGAACAGATATAGAGTCGGGGCACAGGGCCAGGGCCCAAGTTGTTGTGACAGAATGAGGCAAAATCTCTTGTTAGGATGTCAAAGACTCACAGCTCTATCACCATGAGCCAGCGTGCTTCAGAGACAACACCAAGGAGAGTAAGGCAAGATGGGTAGAAGAAGAAAATACTGGCATGTTCATGTGCCTGAAGAAGAAGAACTCATATCCAAGACAATCAAAGGACTACAAACACCAGCAAAATGTTAACCTATTTAAAGCCAGAGAAACAATTTATCTAGACCTCCTCTATGAGGTACATGAATGGCCAATAGGTCCATGCAGACCCCTGTACTCCACACGTCAGGGAAATGGAGATGTGATCCACACACCACATTGACTAAAGCTGGTTTAGTAAAAGAAGTTGAAAAACGGGTTGGAGAGATGGCTCAGTGGTTAAGAGCATTGCCTCCTCTTCCAACCTCCTGAATTCAATTCCAGGCAACCACATAATGGCTCACAACCATCTGCAATGAGGTCTTGTGCCCTCTTTTGGATACAAAAATAAGAGCTGGGGTGTTAGCTCAGTGGATAAGAGCTTTGGCTGCCCTTCCAAAGGTCAGAAGTTCCATTCCTCGCAATCCCATAATTGCTCTCAAAAGGTAGATTTGGTGCCCTTCACTGGCAAAAAAGAAGAGGCATGAGAGATGGTTCAGTGCTTAAGAGCATTGCCTGCTCTTAGAACCTCCTGAAATCAATTGCAGGCAACCACATAATGATTCACAACCATCTGCCATGAGGTCTTGTGCCCTCTTTTGGCTACAGTAAGATAAGCTGGAGAGATAGGTCAGTGGTTAAGAAAATTGGCTGCCCTTCCGAAGGTCAGAAGTTCGATTCCTGGCTACCAAATAATTGCTCTCAAAAGGAGGTTTGGCGCCCTCTAGTGGCACCACAAGGAAGAGGCAAGAGAGATGGCTCTGTGGTAAAGAGCATTGCCTGCTGAGTTTGATGAGACCACATACAGACATAGAGTCAGGGCCAAGGGCCAGGGCCCGCGTTGTTGTGACTGAATGAGGCAAAAGCTTTTGTTAGGATGTTAAAGGCTCACAGCTCTATCACCACGAGCCAGCGTGCTTCAGAGACAACACCAAGGAGAGTAAGGCAAGATGACTAGAAGAAGAAAATACAGGCATGTTCATGTTCCTGAAGAAGAACTCACATCCAAGACATCCAAAGGACGACAAACACCAGCAAAAGGTGTACCAATTTTAAGCCAGAGAAACAATTTATCTAGACCTCCTCTATGAGGTACACGAATGGCCAATAGGTCCACGGAGACCCCTGTACTCCACATGTTAGGGAAATGGAGATGTGATCCACACACCACATTGAGTAAACCTGGTTTAGTAAAAGAAGTTGAAAAACGGGTTGGAGAGATGGCTCAGTGGTTAAGAGCATTGCCTGCTCTTCCAAAGTTCAGAAGTTCGATTCCTGGGAATCACATAGTTGCTCTCAAAATGAGGTTTGGTGCCCTCTACTGGCAACAGAGGGGAGAGGCAGGAGAGATGGCTCAGTGGTTAAGAGCATTGCCTGCTCTTCCAAAGTTCAGAAGTTCGATTCCTGGAAATCACATAATTGCTCTCAAAATGAGGTTTGGTGCCCTCTACTCGCAACAGAAGGAAGAGGCAGGAGAGATGGCTCAGTGGTTAAGAGCATTGCCTGCTGAGGTTGATGAGGCCAAGTGGACACATACAGCCAGGGCCCACGTTGTTGTCTCAGAATCAGGCAAAACATTTTGTTAGGATAATAAAGACTCACAGCTCTATCAGCATGAGCCTGCATGCTTCAGGGACACCACCAAGCAGAATGAGGAAAGATGGTTAGAAGAAGAAAATACAGGCATGTTCATGTTCCTTAAGAAGAACTCACATCCAAGACATCCAAAGGACGACAAACACCAGCAAAAGGTTTACCAATTTAAAGCCAGACAAACAATTTATCTAGACTTCATCTATGAGGTACGCGAACGGCCAATATGTCCATGAAGACCCCTGTACTCCACATGTTAGTGGAATGCAGATATGATCCACACACCACATTGAGTAAACCTGGTTTAGCTCAAGAAGTTGAAAAACGGGTTGGAGAGATGGCTCAGTGGTTAAGAACATTGCCTGCTCTTCCAACCTCCTGAACTGAATTCCAGGCAACCACATAATGGCTCACAACCCTCTGCAATGAGGTCTTGTGCCCTCTTTGGGATACAGAAAGAAGAGCTGGGGAGATAGCTCAGTGGTTAAGAGCTTTGCCTGCCCTTCCAAAGGTCAGAAGTTCGATTCCTGGCAACCACATAATTGCTCTCAAAAGGAGGTTTGGTGCCCTCTTCTGGCAACAGAAGGAAGATGCAAGAGAGATGGCTCAATGGTTAAGAGAATTGCCTGCGCTTCCAACCTCCTGAATTCAATTCCAGGCGACCACATAATGGGACACAACCATCTGCCATGAAGTCTTGTGCCCTCTTTTGGCTACAGTAAGAAGAGCTGCAGAGACAGCTCAGTGGTTAAGAGCATTGGTTGCCCTTCCAAAGGTCAGAAGTTCGATTCCTGGGAACCACGTAATTGCTCTCAAAAGGAGGTTTGGCGCCCTCTATTGGCAACAGAAGGAAGAGGCAGGAAAGATGGCTCTGTGGTAAAGAGCTTTGCCTGCCGAGTTTGATGAGGCCAAGAACAGATATAGAGTCGGGGCACAGGGCCAGGGCCCAAGTTGTTGTGACAGAATGAGGCAAAAGCTCTTGTTAGGATGTCAAAGACTCACAGCTCTATCACCATGAGCCAGCGTGCTTCAGAGACAACACCAAGGAGAGTAAGGCAAAATGACTAGAAGAAGAAAATACTGGCATGTTCATGTGCCTGAAGAAGAAGAACTCATATCCAAGACAATCAAAGGACTACAAACACCAGCAAAATGTTAACCTATTTAAAGCCAGAGAAACAATTTATCTAGACCTCCTCTATGAGGTACATGAATGGCCAATAGGTCCATGCAGACCCCTGTACTCCACACGTCAGGGAAATGGAGATGTGATCCACACACCACATTGACTAAAGCTGGTTTAGTAAAAGAAGTTGAAAAACGGGTTGGAGAGATGGCTCAGTGGTTAAGAGCATTGCCTGCTCTTCCAAAGGTCAGAAGTTCGATTCCTGGAAATCACATAATTGCTCTCAAAAGGAGGTTTGGTGACCTCTACTGGCAACATAAGGAAGAGGCATGAGAGATGGCTCCGTGGTTAAGATCATTGCCTCCTCTTCCAACCTCCTGAATTCAATTCCAGGCAACCACATAATGGCTCACAACCATCTGCAATGAGGTCTTGTGCCCTCTTTTCAATACAAAAATAACAGCTGGGGTGTTAGCTCAGTGGATAAGAGCTTTGGCTGCCCTTCCAAAGGTCAGAAGTTCCATTCCTGGCAATCCCATAATTGCTCTCAAAAGGTAGATTTGGTGCCCTTCACTGGCAAAAAGAAGAGGCATGAGAGATGGTTCAGTGCTTAAGAGCATTGCCTGCTCTTAGAACCTCCTGAAATCAATTGCAGGCAACCACATAATGATTCACAACCATCTGCCATGAGGTCTTGTGCCCTCTTTTGGCTACAGTAAGATAAGCTGGAGAGATAGGGCAGTGGTTAAGAACATTGGCTGCCCTTCCGAAGGTCAGAAGTTCGATTCCTGGCTACCAAATAATTGCTCTCAAAAGGAGGTTTGGCGCTCTCTAGTGGCACCACAAGGAAGAGGCAAGAGAGATGGCTCTGTGGTAAAGAGCATTGCCTGCTGAGTTTGATGAGACCACATACAGACATAGAGTCAGGGCCAAGGGCCAGGGCCCGCGTTGTTGTGACTGAATGAGGCAAAAGCTTTTGTTAGGATGTTAAAGGCTCACAGCTCTATCACCACGAGCCAGCGTGCTTCAGAGACAACACCAAGGAGAGTAAGGCAAGATGACTAGAAGAAGAAAATACAGGCATGTTCATGTTCCTGAAGAAGAACTCACATCCAAGACATCCAAAGGACGACACACACCAGCAAAAGGTGTACCAATTTTAAGCCAGAGAAACAATTTATCTAGACTTCCTCTATGAGGTACACGAACGGCCAATAGGTCCACGGAGACCCCTGTACTCCACATGTTAGGGAAATGGAGATGTGATCCACACACCACATTGAGTAAACCTGGTTTAGTAAAAGAAGTTGAAAAACGGGTTGGGGAGATGGCTCAGTGGTTAAGAGCATTGCCTGCTCTTCCAAAGTTCAGAAGTTCGATTCCTGGGAATCACATAGTTGCTCTCAAAATGAGGTTTGGTGCCCTCTACTGGCAACAGAGGGGAGAGGCAGGAGAGATGGCTCAGTGGTTAAGAGCATTGCCTGCTCTTCCAAAGTTCAGAAGTTCGATTCCTGGAAATCACATAATTGCTCTCAAAATGAGGTTTGGTGCCCTCTACTGGCAACAGAAGGAAGAGGCAGGAGAGATGGCTCAGTGGTTAAGAGCATTGCCTGCTGAGGTTGATGAGGCCAAGTGGACACATACAGCCAGGGCCCACGTTGTTGTCTCAGAATCAGGCAAAACATTTTGTTAGGATAATAAAGACTCACAGCTCTATCAGCATGAGCCTGCATGCTTCAGGGACACCACCAAGCAGAATGAGGAAAGATGGTTAGAAGAAGAAAATACAGGCATGTTCATGTTCCTTAAGAAGAACTCACATCCAAGACATCCAAAGGACGACAAACACCAGCAAAAGGTTTACCAATTTAAAGCCAGACAAACAATTTATCTAGACTTCATCTATGAGGTACGCGAACGGCCAATATGTCCATGGAGACCCCTGTACTCCACATGTTAGTGGAATGCAGATATGATCCACACACCACATTGAGTAAACCTGGTTTAGTTCAAGAAGTTGAAAAACGGGTTGGAGAGATGGCTCAGTGGTTAAGAACATTGCCTGCTCTTCCAACCTCCTGAACTGAATTCCAGGCAACCACAAAATGGCTCACAACCATCTGCAATGAGGTCTTGTGCCCTCTTTGGGATACAGAAAGAAGAGCTGGGGAGATAGCTCAGTGGTTAAGAGCTTTGCCTGCCCTTCCAAATGTCAGAAGTTCGATTACTGGCAACCACATAATTGCTGTCAAAAGGAGGTTTGGTGCCCTCTACTGGCAACAGAAGGAAGATGCAAGAGAGATGGCTCAATGGTTAAGAGAATTGCCTGCTCTTCCAACCTCCTTAATTCAATTCCAGGCGACCACATAATGATTCACAACCATCTGCCATGAGGTCGTGTGCCCTCTTTTGGCTACAGTAAGAAGAGCAGGAGAGACAGCTCAGTGGTTAAGAGCATTGGTTGCCCTTCCAAAGGTCAGAAGTTCGATTCCTGGGAACCACGTAATTGTTCTCAAAAGGAGGTTTGGCGCCCTCTAGTGGCACCACAAGGAAGAGGCAGGAAAGATGGCTCTGTGGTAAAGAGCTTTGCCTGCTGAGTTTGATGAGGCCAAGAACAGACATAGAGTCGGGGCACAGGGCCAGGGCCCACGTTGTTGTGACTGAATGAGGCAAAAGCTCTTGTTAGGATGTTAAAGACTCACAGCTCTATCACCATGAGCCAGCGTGCTTCAGAGACAACACCAAGGAGAGTAAGGCAAGATGGCTCGAAGAAGAAAATATTGGCATGTTCATGTGCCTGAAGAAGAAGAACTCATATCCAAGACAATCAAAGGACTACAAACACCAGCAAAATGTTAACCTATTTAAAGCCAGAGAAACAATTTATCTAGACCTCCTCTATGAGGTACATGAATGGCCAATAGGTCCATGCAGACCCCTGTACTCCACACGTCAGGGAAATGGAGATGTGATCCACACACCACATTGACTAAAGCTGGTTTAGTAAAAGAAGTTGAAAAACGGGTTGGAGAGATGGCTCAGTGGTTAAGAGCATTGCCTGCTCTTCCAAAGGTCAGAAGTTCGATTCCTGGAAATCACATAATTGCTCTCAAAAGGAGGTTTGGTGACCTCTACTGGCAACATAAGGAAGAGGCATGAGAGATGGCTCCGTGGTTAAGATCATTGCCTCCTCTTCCAACCTCCTGAATTCAATTCCAGGCAACCACATAATGGCTCACAACCATCTGCAATGAGGTCTTGTGCCCTCTTTTCGATACAAAAATAAGAGCTGGGGTGTTAGCTCAGTGGATAAGAGCTTTGGCTGCCCTTCCAAAGGTCAGAAGTTCCATTCCTGGAAATCCCATAATTGCTCTCAAAAGGTAGATTTGGTGCCCTTTACTGGCAAAAAAGAAGAGGCATGAGAGATGGTTCAGTGCTTAAGAGCATTGCCTGCTCTTAGAACCTCCTGAAATCAATTGCAGGCAACCACATAATGATTCACACCCATCTGCCATGAGGTCTTCTGCCCTCTTTTGGCTACAGTAAGAAAAGCTGGAGAGATAGGTCAGTGGTTAAGAACATTGGCTGCCCTTCCGAAGGTCAGAAGTTCGATTCCTGGCTATCAAATAATTGCTCTCAAAAGGAGGTTTGGCGCCCTCTAGTGGCACCACAAGGAAGAGGCAAGAGAGATGGCACTGTGGTAAAGAGCATTGCCTGCTGAGTTTGATGAGACCACATACAGACATAGAGTCAGGGCCAAGGGCCAGGGCCCGCGTTGTTGTGAATGAATGAGGCAAAAGCTTTTGTTAGGATGTTAAAGGCTCACAGCTCTATCACCACGAGCCAGCGTGCTTCAGAGACAACACCAAGGAGAGTAAGGCAAGATGACTAGAAGAAGAAAATACAGGCATGTTCATGTTCCTGAAGAAGAACTCACATCCAAGACATCCAAAGGACGACAAACACCAGCAAAAGGTGTACCAATTTTAAGCCAGAGAAACAATTTATCTAGACCTTCTCTATGAGGTACACGAACGGCCAATAGTTCCACGGAGACTCCTGTACTCCACATGTTAGGGAAATGGAGATGTGATCCACACACCACATTGAGTAAACCTGGTTTAGTAAAAGAAGTTGAAAAACGGGTTGGAGAGATGGCTCAGTGGTTAAGAGCATTGCCTGTTCTTCCTAAGGTCAGAAGGTCGATTCCTGGGAATCACATAGTTGCTCTCAAAATGAGGTTTGGTGCCCTCTACTGGCAACAGAGGGGAGAGGCAGGAGAGATGGCTCAATGGTTAAGAGCATTGCCTGCTCTTCCAATGTTCAGAAGTTCGATTCCTGGAAATCACATAATTGCTCTCAAAATGAGGTTTGGTGCCCTCTACTGGCAACAGAAGGAAGAGGCAGGAGAGATGGCTCAGTGGTTAAGAGCATTGCCTGCTGAGGTTGATGAGGCCAAGTGGACACATACAGCCAGGGCCCACGTTGTTGTCTCAGAATCAGGCAAAACATTTTGTTAGGATAATAAAGACTCACAGCTCTATCAGCATGAGCCTGCATGCTTCAGGGACACCACCAAGCAGAATGAGGAAAGATGGTTAGAAGAAGAAAATACAGGCATGTTCATGTTCCTTAAGAAGAACTCACATCCAAGACATCCAAAGGACGACAAACACCAGCAAAAGGTTTACCAATTTAAAGCCAGACAAACAATTTATCTAGACTTCATCTATGAGGTACGCGAACGGTCAATATGCCCATGAAGACCCCTGTACTCCGCATGTTAGTGGAATGCAGATATGATCCACACACCACATTGAGTAAACCTGGTTTAGTTCAAGAAGTTGAAAAACGGGTTGGAGAGATGGCTCAGTGGTTAAGAACATTGCCTGCTCTTCCAACCTCCTGAACTGAATTCCAGGCAACCACATAATGGCTCACAACCCTCTGCAATGAGGTCTTGTGCCCTCTTTGGGATACAGAAAGAAGAGCTGGGGAGATAGCTCAGTGGTTAAGAGCTTTGCCTGCCCTTCCAAAGGTCAGAAGTTCGATTCTTGGCAACCACATAATTGCTCTCAAAAGGAGGTTTGGTGCCCTCTACTGGAAACAGAAGGAAGATGCAAGAGAGATGGCTCAATGGTTAAGAGAATTGCCTGCGCTTCCAACCTCCTGAATTCAATTCCAGGCGACCATATAATGGGACACAACCATCTGCCATGAGGTCTTGTGCCCTCTTTTGGCTACAGTAAGAAGAGCTGGAGAGACAGCTCAGTGGTTAAGAGCATTGGTTGCCCTTCCAAAGGTCAGAAGTTCGATTCCTGGGAACCACGTAAATGCTCTCAAAAGGAGGTTTGGCGCCCTCTATTGGCAACAGAAGGAAGAGGCAGGAAAGATGGCTCTGTGGTAAAGAGCTTTTCCTGCCGAGTTTGATGAGGCCAAGAACAGATATAGAGTCGGGGCACAGGGCCAGGGCCCACGTTGTTGTGACAGAATGAGGCAAAAGCTCTTGTTAGGATGTCAAAGACTCACAGCTCTATCACCATGAGCCAGCGTGCTTCAGAGACAACACCAAGGAGAGTAAGGCAAGATGGCTAGAAGAAGAAAATAGTGGCATGTTCATGTGCCTGAAGAAGAAGAACTCATATCCAAGACAATCAAAGGACTACAAACACCAGCAAAATGTTAACCTATTTAAAGCCAGAGAAACAATTTTTCTAGACCTCCTCGATGAGGTACATGAATGGCCAAAAGGTCCATGCAGACCCCTGTACTCCACACGTCAGGGAAATGGAGATGTGATCCACACACCACATTGACTAAAGCTGGTTTAGTAAAAGAAGTTGAAAAACGGGTTGGAGAGATGGCTCCGTGGTTAAGAGCATTGCCTGCTCTTCCAAAGGTCAGAAGTTCGATTCCTGGAAATCACATAATTGCTCTCAAAAGTAGGTTTGGTGCCCTCTACTGGCAACATAAGGAAGAGGCATGAGAGATGGCTCCGTGGTTAAGATCATTGCCTCCTCTTCCAACCTCCTGAATTCAATTCCAGGCAACCACATAATGGCTCACAACCATCTGCAATGAGGTCTTGTGCCCTCTTTTGGATACAAAAATAAGAGCTGGGGTGTTAGCTCAGTGGATAAGAGCTTTGGCTGCCCTTCCAATGGTCAGAAGTTCCATTCCTGGCAATCCCATAATTGC
Source organism: Chionomys nivalis (assembly GCF_950005125.1). NCBI lineage: Eukaryota > Metazoa > Chordata > Mammalia > Rodentia > Cricetidae > Chionomys > Chionomys nivalis. The sequence goes on along the minus strand of NW_026646877.1, from coordinate 25,416 downwards.
TCTCAAAAGGTAGATTTGGTGCCCTTCACTGGCAAAAAGAAGAGGCATGAGAGATGGTTCAGTGCTTAAGAGCATTGCCTGCTCTTAGAACCTCCTGAAATCAATTGCAGGCAACCACATAATGATTCACAACCATCTGCCATGAGGTCTTGTGCCCTCTTTTGGCTACAGTAAGATAAGCTGGAGAGATAGGGCAGTGGTTAAGAACATTGGCTGCCCTTCCGAAGGTCAGAAGTTCGATTCCTGGCTACCAAATAATTGCTCTCAAAAGGAGGTTTGGCGCTCTCTAGTGGCACCACAAGGAAGAGGCAAGAGAGATGGCTCTGTGGTAAAGAGCATTGCCTGCTGAGTTTGATGAGACCACATACAGACATAGAGTCAGGGCCAAGGGCCAGGGCCCGCGTTGTTGTGACTGAATGAGGCAAAAGCTTTTGTTAGGATGTTAAAGGCTCACAGCTCTATCACCACGAGCCAGCGTGCTTCAGAGACAACACCAAGGAGAGTAAGGCAAGATGACTAGAAGAAGAAAATACAGGCATGTTCATGTTCCTGAAGAAGAACTCACATCCAAGACATCCAAAGGACGACAAACACCAGCAAAAGGTGTACCAATTTTAAGCCAGAGAAACAATTTATCTAGACCTCCTCTATGAGGTACACGAACGGCCAATAGGTCCACGGAGACCCCTGTACTCCACATGTTAGGGAAATGGAGATGTGATCCACACACCACATTGAGTAAACCTGGTTTAGTAAAAGAAGTTGAAAAACGGGTTGGAGAGATGGCTCAGTGGTTAAGAGCATTGCCTGCTCTTCCAAAGTTCAGAAGTTCGATTCCTGGGAATCACATAGTTGCTCTCAAAATGAGGTTTGGTGCCCTCTACTGGCAACAGAGGGCTAGAGGCAGGAGAGATGGCTCAGTGGTTAAGAGCATTGCCTGCTCTTCCAAAGTTCAGAAGTTCGATTCCTGGAAATCACATAATTGCTCTCAAAATGAGGTTTGGTGCCCTATACTGGCAACAGAAAGAAGAGGCAGGAGAGATGGCTCAGTGGTTAAGAGCATTGCATGCTGAGGTTGATGAGGCCAAGTGGACACATACAGCCAGGGCCCACGTTGTTGTCTCAGAATCAGGCAACACATTATGTTAGGATAATAAAGACTCACAGCTCTATCAGCATGAGCCTGCATGCTTCAGGGACACCACCAAGCAGAATGAGGAAAGATGGTTAGAAGAAGAAAATACAGGCATGTTCATGTTCCTTAAGAAGAACTCACATCCAAGACATCCAAAGGACGACAAACACCAGCAAAAGGTTTACCAATTTAAAGCCAGACAAACAATTTATCTAGACTTCATCTATGAGGTACGCGAACGGCCAATATGTCCATGGAGACCCCTGTACTCCACATGTTAGTGGAATGCAGATATGATCCACACACCACATTGAGTAAACCTGGTTTAGTTCAAGAAGTTGAAAAACGGGTTGGAGAGATGGCTCAGTGGTTAAGAACATTGCCTGCTCTTCCAACCTCCTGAACTGAATTCCAGGCAACCACATAATGGCTCACAACCCTCTGCAATGAGGTCTTGTGCCCTCTTTGGGATACAGAAAGAAGAGCTGGGGAGATAGCTCAGTGGTTAAGAGCTTTGCCTGCCCTTCCAAAGGTCAGAAGTTCGATTCCTGGCAACCACATAATTGCTCTCAAAAGGAGGTTTGGTGCCCTCTACTGGCAACAGAAGGAAGATGCAAGAGAGATGGCTCAATGGTTAAGAGAATTGCCTGCGCTTCCAACCTCCTGAATTCAATTCCAGGCGACCACATAATGGGACACAACCATCTGCCATGAAGTCTTGTGCCCTCTTTTGGCTACAGAAAGAAGAGCTGCAGAGACAGCTCAGTGGTTAAGAGCATTGGTTGCCCTTCCAAAGGTCAGAAGTTCGATTCCTGGGAACCACGTAATTGCTCTCAAAAGGAGGTTTGGCGCCCTCTATTGGCAACAGAAGGAAGAGGCAGGAAAGATGGCTCTGTGGTAAAGAGCTTTGCCTGCCGAGTTTGATGAGGCCAAGAACAGATATAGAGTCGGGGCACAGGGCCAGGGCCCAAGTTGTTGTGACAGAATGAGGCAAAAGCTCTTGTTAGGATGTCAAAGACTCACAGCTCTATCACCATGAGCCAGCGTGCTTCAGAGACAACACCAAGGAGAGTAAGGCAAGATGGCTAGAAGAAGAAAATCCTGGCATGTTCATGTGCCTGAAGAAGAAGAACTCACATCCAAGACATCCAAAGGACGACAAACACCAGCAAAAGGTGTACCAATTTTAAGCCAGAGAAACAATTTATCTAGACCTCCTCTATGAGGTACACGAACGGCCAATAGGTCCACGGAGACCCCTGTACTCCACATGTTAGGGAAATGGAGATGTGATCCACACACCACATTGAGTAAACCTGGTTTAGTAAAAGAAGTTGAAAAACGGGTTGGAGAGATGGCTCAGTGGTTAAGAGCATTGCCTGCTCTTCCAAAGTTCAGAAGTTCGATTCCTGGGAATCACATAGTTGCTCTCAAAATGAGGTTTGGTGCCCTCTACTGGCAACAGAGGGCTAGAGGCAGGAGAGATGGCTCAGTGGTTAAGAGCATTGCCTGCTCTTCCAAAGTTCAGAAGTTCGATTCCTGGAAATCACATAATTGCTCTCAAAATGAGGTTTGGTGCCCTCTACTGGCAACAGAAGGAAGAGGCAGGAGAGATGGCTCAGTGGTTAAGAGCATTGCATGCTGAGGTTGATGAGGCCAAGTGGACACATACAGCCAGGGCCCACGTTGTTGTCTCAGAATCAGGCAACACATTTTGTTAGGATAATAAAGACTCACAGCTCTATCAGCATGAGCCTGCATGCTTCAGGGACACCACCAAGCAGAATGAGGAAAGATGGTTAGAAGAAGAAAATACAGGCATGTTCATGTTCCTTAAGAAGAACTCACATCCAAGACATCCAAAGGACGACAAACACCAGCAAAAGGTTTACCAATTTAAAGCCAGACAAACAATTTATCTAGACTTCATCTATGAGGTACGCGAACGGCCAATATGTCCATGGAGACCCCTGTACTCCACATGTTAGTGGAATGCAGATATGATCCACACACCACATTGAGTAAACCTGGTTTAGTTCAAGAAGTTGAAAAACGGGTTGGAGAGATGGCTCAGTGGTTAAGAACATTGCCTGCTCTTCCAACCTCCTGAACTGAATTCCAGGCAACCACATAATGGCTCACAACCCTCTGCAATGAGGTCTTGTGCCCTCTTTGGGATACAGAAAGAAGAGCTGGGGAGATAGCTCAGTGGTTAAGAGCTTTGCCTGCCCTTCCAAAGGTCAGAAGTTCGATTCCTGGCAACCACATAATTGCTCTCAAAAGGAGGTTTGGTGCCCTCTACTGGCAACAGAAGGAAGATGCAAGAGAAATGGCTCAATGGTTAAGAGAATTGCCTGCGCTTCCAACCTCCTGAATTCAATTCCAGGCGACCACATAATGGGACACAACCATCTGCCATGAAGTCTTGTGCCCTCTTTTGGCTACAGTAAGAAGAGCTGCAGAGACAGCTCAGTGGTTAAGAGCATTGGTTGCCCTTCCAAAGGTCAGAAGTTCGATTCCTGGGAACCACGTAATTGCTCTCAAAAGGAGGTTTGGCGCCCTCTATTGGCAACAGAAGGAAGAGGCAGGAAAGATGGCTCTGTGGTAAAGAGCTTTGCCTGCTGAGTTTGATGAGGCCAAGAACAGACATAGAGTCGGGGCACAGGGCCAGGGCCCAGGTTGTTGTGACTGAATGAGGCAAAAGCTCTTGTTAGGATGTCAAAGACTCACAGCTCTATCACCATGAGCCAGCGTGCTTCAGAGACAACACCAAGGAGAGTAAGGCAAGATGGCTAGAAGAAGAAAATATTGGCATGTTCATGTGCCTGAAGAAGAAGAACTCATATCCAAGACAATCAAAGGACTACAAACACCAACAAAATATTAACCTATTTAAAGCCAGAGAAACAATTTATCTAGACCTCCTCTATGAGGTACATGAATGGCCAATAGGTCCATGCAGACCCCTGTACTCCACACGTCAGGGAAATGGAGATGTGATCCACACACCACATTGACTAAAGCTGGTTTAGTAAAAGAATTTGAAAAACGGGTTGGAGAGATGGCTCAGTGGTTAAGAGCATTGCCTGCTCTTCCAAAGGTCAGAAGTTCGATTCCTGGAAATCACATAATTGCTCTCAAAAGGAGGTTTGGTGCCCTCTACTGGCAACATGAGAGATGGCTCCGTGGTTAAGATCATTGCCTCCTCTTCCAACCTCCTGAATTCAATTCCAGGCAACCACATAATGGCTCACAACCATCTGCAATGAGGTCTTGTGCCCTCTTTTGGATACAAAAATAAGAGCTGGGGTGTTAGCTCAGTGGATAAGAGCTTTGGCTGCCCTTCCAAAGGTCAGAAGTTCCATTCCTGGCAATCCCATAATTGCTCTCAAAAGGTAGATTTGGTGCCCTTCACTGGCAAAAAGAAGAGGCATGAGAGATGGTTCAGTGCTTAAGAGCATTGCCTGCTCTTAGAACCTCCAGAAATCAATTGCAGGCAACCACATAATGATTCACAACCATCTGCCATGAGGTCTTGTGCCCTCTTTTGGCTACAGTAAGATAAGCTGGAGAGATAGGGCAGTGGTTAAGAACATTGGCTGCCCTTCCGAAGGTCAGAAGTTCGATTCCTGGGAACCACGTAATTGCTCTCAAAAGGAGGTTTGGCGCTCTCTAGTGGCACCACAAGGAAGAGGCAAGAGAGATGGCTCTGTGGTAAAGAGCATTGCCTGCTGAGTTTGATGAGACCACATACAGACATAGAGTCAGGGCCAAGGGCCAGGGCCCGCGTTGTTGTGACTGAATGAGGCAAAAGCTTTTGTTAGGATGTTAAAGGCTCACAGCTCTATCACCACGAGCCAGCGTGCTTCAGAGACAACACCAAGGAGAGTAAGGCAAGATGACTAGAAGAAGAAAATACAGGCATGTTCATGTTCCTGAAGAAGAACTCACATCCAAGACATCCAAAGAACGACAAACACCAGCAAAAGATGTACCAATTTTAAGCCAGAGAAACAATTTATCTAGACCTCCTCTATGAGGTACACGAACGGCCAATAGGTCCACGGAGACCCCTGTACTCCACATGTTAGGGAAATGGAGATGTGATCCACACACCACATTGAGTAAACCTGGTTTAGTAAAAGAAGTTGAAAAACGGGTTGGAGAGATGGCTCAGTGGTTAAGAGCATTGCCTGCTCTTCCAAAGTTCAGAAGTTCGATTCCTGGGAATCACATAGTTGCTCTCAAAATGAGGTTTGGTGCCCTCTACTGGCAACAGAGGGCTAGAGGCAGGAGAGATGGCTCAGTGGTTAAGAGCATTGCCTGCTCTTCCAAAGTTCAGAAGTTCGATTCCTGGAAATCACATAATTGCTCTCAAAATGAGGTTTGGTGCCCTCTACTGGCAACAGAAGGAAGAGGCAGGAGAGATGGCTCAGTGGTTAAGAGCATTGCATGCTGAGGTTGATGAGGCCAAGTGGACACATACAGCCAGAGCCCACGTTGTTGTCTCAGAATCAGGCAAACATTTTGTTTGGATAATAAAGACTCACAGCTCTATCAGCATGAGCCTGCATGCTTCAGGGACACCACCAAGCAGAATGAGGAAAGATGGTTAGAAGAAGAAAATACAGGCATGTTCATGTTCCTTAAGAAGAGCTCACATCCAAGACATCCAAAGGACGACAAACACCAGCAAAAGGTTTACCAATTTAAAGCCAGACAAACAATTTATCTAGACTTCATCTATGAGGTACGCGAACGGCCAATATGTCCATGGAGACCCCTGTACTCCACATGTTAGTGGAATGCAGATATGATCCACACACCACATTGAGTAAACCTGGTTTAGTTCAAGAAGTTGAAAAACGGGTTGGAGAGATGGCTCAGTGCTTCAGAACATTGCCTGCTCTTCCAACCTCCTGAACTGAATTCCAGGCAACCACATAATGGCTCACAACCCTCTGCAATGAGGTCTTGTGCCCTCTTTGGGATACAGAAAGAAGAGCTGGGGAGATAGCTCAGTGGTTAAGAGCTTTGCCTGCCCTTCCAAAGGTCAGAAGTTCGATTCCTGGCAACGACATAATTGCTCTCAAAAGGAGGTTTGGTGCCCTCTACTGGCAACAGAAGGAAGATGCAAGAGAGATGGCTCAATGGTTAAGAGAATTGCCTGCGCTTCCAACCTCCTGAATTCAATTCCAGGCGACCACATAATGGGACACAACCATCTGCCATGAAGTCTTGTGCCCTCTATTGGCTACAGAAAGAAGAGCTGCAGAGACAGCTCAGTGGTTAAGAGCATTGGTTGCCCTTCCAAAGGTCAGAAGTTCGATTCCTGGGAACCACGTAATTGCTCTCAAAAGGAGGTTTGGCGCCCTCTATTGGCAACAGAAGGAAGAGGCAGGAAAGATGGCTCTGTGGTAAAGAGCTTTGCCTGCCGAGTTTGATGAGGCCAAGAACAGATATAGAGTCGGGGCACAGGGCCAAGGCCCAAGTTGTTGTGACAGAATGAGGCAAAAGCTCTTGTTAGGATGTCAAAGACTCACAGCTCTATCACCATGAGCCAGCGTGCTTCAGAGACAACACCAAGGAGAGTAAGGCAAGATGGCTAGAAGAAGAAAATACTGGCATGTTCATGTGCCTGAAGAAGAAGAACTCACATCCAAGACATCCAAAGGACGACAAACACCAGCAAAAGGTGTACCAATTTTAAGCCAGAGAAACAATTTATCTAGACCTCCTCTATGAGGTACACGAACGGCCAATAGGTCCACGGAGACCCCTGTACTCCACATGTTAGGGAAATGGAGATGAGATCCACACACCACATTGAGTAAACCTGGTTTAGTAAAAGAAGTTGAAAAACGGGTTGGAGAGATGGCTCAGTGGTTAAGAGCATTGCCTGCTCTTCCAAAGTTCAGAAGTTCGATTCCTGGGAATCACATAGTTGCTCTCAAAATGAGGTTTGGTGCCCTCTACTGGCAACAGAGGGCTAGAGGCAGGAGAGATGGCTCAGTGGTTAAGAGCATTGCCTGCTCTTCCAAAGTTCAGAAGTTCGATTCCTGGAAATCACATAATTGCTCTCAAAATGAGGTTTGGTGCCCTCTACTGGCAACAGAAGGAAGAGGCAGGAGAGATGGCTCAGTGGTTAAGAGCATTGCATGCTGAGGTTGATGAGGACAAGTGGACACATACAGCCAGGGCCCACGTTGTTGTCTCAGAATCAGGCAACACATTTTGTTAGGATAATAAAGACTCACAGCTCTATCAGCATGAGCCTGCATGCTTCAGGGACACCACCAAGCAGAATGAGGAAAGATGGTTAGAAGAAGAAAATACAGGCATGTTCATGTTCCTTAAGAAGAACTCACATCCAAGACATCCAAAGGACGACAAACACCAGCAAAAGGTTTACCAATTTAAAGCCAGACAAACAATTTATCTAGACTTCATCTATGAGGTACGCGAACGGCCAATATGTCCATGGAGACCCCTGTACTCCACATGTTAGTGGAATGCAGATATGATCCACACACCACATTGAGTAAACCTGGTTTAGTTCAAGAAGTTGAAAAACGGGTTGGAGAGATGGCTCAGTGGTTAAGAACATTGCCTGCTCTTCCAACCTCCTGAACTGAATTCCAGGCAACCACATAATGGCTCACAACCCTCTGCAATGAGGTCTTGTGCCCTCTTTGGGATACAGAAAGAAGAGCTGGGGAGATAGCTCAGTGGTTAAGAGCTTTGCCTGCCCTTCCAAAGGTCAGAAGTTCGATTCCTGGCAACCACATAATTGCTCTCAAAAGGAGGTTTGGTGCCCTCTACTGGCAACAGAAGGAAGATGCAAGAGAGATGGCTCAATGGTTAAGAGAATTGCCTGCGCTTCCAACCTCCTGAATTCAATTCCAGGCGACCACATAATGGGACACAACCATCTGCCATGAAGTCTTGTGCCCTCTTTTGGCTACAGTAAGAAGAGCTGCAGAGACAGCTCAGTGGTTAAGAGCATTGGTTGCCCTTCCAAAGGTCAGAAGTTCGATTCCTGGGAACCACGTAATTGCTCTCAAAAGGAGGTTTGGCGCCCTCTATTGGCAACAGAAGGAAGAGGCAGGAAAGATGGCTCTGTGGTAAAGAGCTTTGCCTGCTGAGTTTGATGAGGCCAAGAACAGACATAGAGTCGGGGCACAGGGCCAGGGCCCACGTTGTTGTGACTGAATGAGGCAAAAGCTCTTGTTAGGATGTCAAAGACTCACAGCTCTATCACCATGAGCCAGCGTGCTTCAGAGACAACACCAAGGAGAGTAAGGCAAGATGGCTAGAAGAAGAAAATATTGGCATTTTCATGTGCCTGAAGAAGAAGAACTCATATCCAAGACAATCAAAGGACTACAAACACCAACAAAATGTTAACCTATTTAAAGCCAGAGAAACAATTTATCTAGACCTCCTCTATGAGGTACATGAATGGCCAATAGGTCCATGCAGACCCCTGTACTCCACACGTCAGGGAAATGGAGATGTGATCCACACACCACATTGACTAAAGCTGGTTTAGTAAAAGAATTTGAAAAACGGGTTGGAGAGATGGCTCAGTGGTTAAGAGCATTGCCTGCTCTTCCAAAGGTCAGAAGTTCGATTCCTGGAAATCACATAATTGCTCTCAAAAGGAGGTTTGGTGCCCTCTACTGGCAACATGAGAGATGGCTCCGTGGTTAAGATCATTGCCTCCTCTTCCAACCTCCTGAATTCAATTCCAGGCAACCACATAATGGCTCACAACCATCTGCAATGAGGTCTTGTGCCCTCTTTTGGATACAAAAATAAGAGCTGGGGTGTTAGCTCAGTGGATAAGAGCTTTGGCTGCCCTTCCAATGGTCAGAAGTTCCATTCCTGGCAATCCCATAATTGCTCTCAAAAGGTAGATTTGGTGCCCTGGCAACCACATAATTGCTGTCAAAAGGAGGTTTGGTGCCCTCTACTGGCAACAGAAGGAAGATGCAAGAGAGATGGCTCAATGGTTAAGAGAATTGCCTGCTCTTCCAACCTCCTGAATTCAATTCCAGGCGACCACATAATGGGTCACAACCATCTGCCATGTGGTCTTGTGCCCTCTTTTGGCTACAGTAAGAAGAGCTGGAGAGACAGCTCAGTGGTTAAGAGCATTGGCTGCCCTTCCAAAGGTCAGAAGTTCGATTCCTGGGAACCACGTAATTGCTCTCAAAAGGAGGTTTGGCGCCCTCTAGAGGCACCACAAGGAAGAGGCAGGAAAGATGGCTCTGTGGTAAAGAGCTCTGCCTGCTGAGTTTGATGAGGCCAAGAACAGACATAGAGTCGGGGCACTTCCTGCCTGCTCTTCCAAAGGTCAGAAGTTCGATTCCTGGAAATCACATAATTGCTCTCAAAAGGAGGTTTGGTGCCCTCTACTGGCAACATAAGGAAGAGGCATGAGAGATGGCTCCGTGGTTAAGATCATTGCCTCCTCTTCCAACCTCCTGAATTCAATTCCATGTAACCACATAATGGCTCACAACCATCTGCAATGAGGTCTTGTGCCCTCTTTTGGATACAAAAATAAGAGCTGGGGTGTTAGCTCAGTGGATAAGAGCTTTGGCTGCCCTTCCAAAGGTCAGAAGTTCCATTCATGGCAATCCCATAATTGCTCTCAAAAGGTAGATTTGGTGCCCTTTACTGGCAAAAAAGAAGAGGCATGAGAGATGGTTCAGTGCTTAAGAGCATTGCCTGCTCTTAGAACCTCCTGAAATCAATTGCAGGCAACCACATAATGATTCACAACCATCTGCCATGAGGTCTTCTGCCCTCTTTTGGCTACAGTAAGAAAAGCTGGAGAGATAGGTCAGTGGTTAAGAACATTGGCTGCCCTTCCGAAGGTCAGAATTTCGATTCCTGGCTACCAAATAATTGCTTTCAAAAGGAGGTTTGGCGTCCTCTAGTGGCACCACAAGGAAGAGGCAAGAGAGATGGCTCTGTGGTAAAGAGCATTGCCTGCTGAGTTTGATGAGACCACAGACAGACATAGAGTCAGGGCCAAGGGCCAGGGCCCGCGTTGTTGTGACTGAATGAGGCAAAAGCTTTTGTTAGGATGTTAAAGGCTCACAGCTCTATCACCACGAGCCAGCGTGCTTCAGAGACAACACCAAGGAGAGTAAGGCAAGATGACTAGAAGAAGAAAATACAGGCATGTTCATGTTCCTGAAGAAGAACTCACATCCAAGACATCCAAAGGACGACAAACACCAGCAAAAGGTGTACCAATTTTAAGCCAGAGAAACAATTTATCTAGACTTCCTCTATGAGGTACACGAACGGCCAATAGGTCCACGGAGACCCCTGTACTCCACATGTTAGGGAAATGGAGATGTGATCCACACACCACATTGAGTAAACCTGGTTTAGTAAAAGAAGTTGAAAAACGGGTTGGAGAGATGGCTCAGTGGTTAAGAGCATTGCCTGCTCTTCCAAAGTTCAGAAGTTCGATTCCTGGAAATCACATAGTTGCTCTCAAAATGAGGTTTGGTGCCCTCTACTGGCAACAGAGGGGAGAGGCAGGAGAGATGGCTCAGTGGTTAAGAGCATTGCCTGCTCTTCCAAAGTTCAGAAGTTCGATTCCTGGAAATCACATATTTGCTCTCAAAATGAGGTTTGGTGCCCTCTACTGGCAACAGAAGGAAGAGGCAGGAGAGCTGGCTCAAGGGTTAAGAGCATTGCCTGCTGAGGTTGATGAGGCCAAGTGGACACATACAGCCAGGGCCCACGTTGTTGTCTCAGAATCAGGCAAAACATTTTGTTAGGATAATAAAGACTCACAGCTCTATCACCATTAGCCTGCATGCTTCAGGGACACCACCAAGCAGAATGAGGAAAGATGGTTAGAAGAAGAAAATACAGGCATGTTCATGTTCCTTAAGAAGAACGCACATCCAAGACATCCAAAGGACGACAAACACCAGCAAAAGGTTTACCAATTTAAAGCCAGACAAACAATTTATCTAGACTTCATCTATGAGGTACGCGAACGGCCAATATGTCCATGGAGACCCCTGTACTCCACATGTTAGTGGAATGCAGATATGATCCACACACCACATTGAGTAAACCTGGTTTAGTTCAAGAAGTTGAAAAACGGGTTGGAGAGATGGCTCAGTGGTGAAGAACATTGCCTGCTCTTCCAACCTCCTGAACTGAATTCCAGGCAACCACATAATGGCTCACAACCATCTGCAATGAGGTCTTGTGCCCTCTTTTGGATACAGAAAGAAGAGCTGGGGAGATAGCTCAGTGGTTAAGAGCTTTGCCTGCCCTTCCAAAGGTCAGAAGTTCGATTCCTGGCAACCACATAATTGCTCTCAAAAGGAGGTTTGGTGCCCTCTACTGGCAACAGAAGGAAGATGCAAGAGAGATGGCTCAATGGTTAAGAGAATTGCCTCCTCTTCCAACCTCCTGAATTCAATTCCAGGCGACCACATAATGGGTCACAACCATCTGCCATGAGGTCTTGTTCCCTCTTTTGGCTACAGTAAGAAGAGCTGGAGAGACAGCTCAGTGGTTAAGAGCATTGGTTGCCCTTCCAAAGGTCAGAAGTTCGATTCCTGGGAACCACGTAATTGCTCTCAAAAGGAGGTTTGGCGCCCTCTATTGGCAACAGAAGGAAGAGGCAGGAAAGATGGCTCTGTGGTAAAGAGCTCTGCCTGCCGAGTTTGATCAGGCCAAGAACTGATATAGTGTCGGGGCACAGGGCCAGGGCCCACGTTGTTGTGACAGAATGAGGCAAAAGCTCTTGTTAGGATGTCAAAGACTCACAGCTCTATCACCATGAGCCAGCGTGCTTCAGAGACAACACCAAGGAGAGTAAGGCAAGATGGCTAGAAGAAGAAAATATTGGCATGTTCATGTGCCTGAAGAAGAAGAACTCATATCCAAGACAATCAAAGGACTACAAACACCAGCAAAATGTTAACCTATTTAAAGCCAGAGAAACAATTTATCTAGACCTCTTCTATGAGGTACATGAATGGCCAATAGGTCCATGCAGACCCCTGTACTCCACACGTCAGGGAAATGGAGATGTGATCCACACACCACATTGACTAAAGCTGGTTTAGTAAAAGAAGTTGAAAAACGGGTTGGAGAGATGGCTCAGTGGTTAAGAGCATTGACTGCTCTTCCAAAGGTCAGAAGTTCGATTCCTGGAAATCACATAATTTCTCTCAAAAGGAGGTTTGGTGCCCTCTACTGGCAACATAAGGAAGAGGCATGAGAGATGGCTCCGTGGTTAAGATCATTGCCTGCTCTTCCAACCTCCTGAATTCAATTCCAGGCAACCACATAATGGCTCACAACCATCTGCAATGAGGTCTTGTGCCCTCTTTTGGATACAAAAATAAGAGCTGGGGTGTTAGCTCAGTGGATAAGAGCTTTGGCTGCCCTTCAAAAGGTCAGAAGTTCCATTCCTGGCAATCCCATAATTGCTCGCAAAACGTATATTTGGTGCCCTTTACTGGCAAAAAATAAGAGGCATGAGAGATGGTTCAGTGCTTAAGAGCATTGCCTGCTCTTAGAACCTCCTGAAATCAATTGCAGGCAACCACATAATGATTCACAACCATCTGCCATGAGGTCTTCTGCCCTCTTTTGGCTACAGTAAGAAAAGCTGGAGAGATAGGTCAGTGGTTAAGAACATTGGCTGCCCTTCCGAAGGTCAGAAGTTCGATTCCTGGCTACCAAATAATTGCTCTCAAAAGGAGGTTTGGCGCCCTCTAGTGGCACCACAAGGAAGAGGCAAGAGAGATGGCTCTGTGGTAAAGAGCATTGCCTGCTGAGTTTGATGAGACCACAGACAGACATAGAGTCAGGGCCAAGGGCCAGGGCCCGCGTTGTTGTGACTGAATGAGGCAAAAGCTTTTGTTAGGATGTTAAAGGCTCACAGCTCTATCACCACGAGCCAGCGTGCTTCAGAGACAACACCAAGGAGAGTAAGGCAAGATGACTAGAAGAAGAAAATACAGGCATGTTCATGTTCCTGAAGAAGAACTCACATCCAAGACATGCAAAGGACGACAAACACCAGCAAAAGGTGTACCAATTTTAAGCCAGAGAAACAATTTATCTAGACCTCCTCTATGAGGTACACGAATGGCCAATAGGTCCACGGAGACCCCTGTACTCCACATGTTAGGGAAATGGAGATGTGATCCACACACCACATTGAGTAAACCTGGTTTAGTAAAAGAAGTTGAAAAACGGGTTAGAGAGATGGCTCAGTGGTTAAGAGCATTGCCTGCTCTTCCAAAGTTCAGAAGTTCGATTCCTGGGAATCACATAGTTGCTCTCAAAATGAGGTTTGGTGCCCTCTACTGGCAACAGAGGGGAGAGGCAGGAGAGATGGCTCAGTGGTTAAGAGCATTGCCTGCTCTTCCAAAGTTCAGAAGTTCGATTCCTGGAAATCACATAATTGCTCTCAAAAGGAGGTTTGGTGCCCTCTACTCGCAACAGAAGGAAGAGGCAGGAGAGATGGCTCAGTGGTTAAGAGCATTGCCTGCTGAGGTTGATGAGGCCAAGTGGACACATACAGCCAGGGCCCACGTTGTTGTCTCAGAATCAGGCAAAACATTTTGTTAGGATAATAAAGACTCACAGCTCTATCAGCATGAGCCTGCATGCTTCAGGGACACCACCAAGCAGAATGAGGAAAGATGGTTAGAAGAAGAAAATACAGGCATGTTCATGTTCCTTAAGAAGAACGCACATCCAAGACATCCAAAGGATGACAAACACCAGCAAAAGGTTTACCAATTTAAAGCCAGACAAACAATTTATCTAGACTTCATCTATGAGGTACGCGAACGGCCAATATGTCCATGGAGACCCCTGTACTCCACATGTTAGTGGAATGCAGATATGATCCACACACCACATTGAGTAAACCTGGTTTAGTTCAAGAAGTTGAAAAACGGGTTGGAGAGATGGCTCAGTGGTGAAGAACATTGCCTGCTCTTCCAACCTCCTGAACTGAATTCCAGGCAACCACATAATGGCTCACAACCATCTGCAATGAGGTCTTGTGCCCTCTTTTGGATACAGAAAGAAGAGCTGGGGAGATAGCTCAGTGGTTAAGAGCTTTGCCTGCCCTTCCAAAGGTCAGAAGTTCGATTCCTGGCAACCACATAATTGCTCTCAAAAGGAGGTTTGGTGCCCTCTACTGGCAACAAAAGGAAGATGCAAGAGAGATGGCTCAATGGTTAAGAGAATTGCCTCCTCTTCCAAACTCCTGAATTCAATTCCAGGCGACAACATAATGGGTCACCACCATCTGCCATGAGGTCTTGTGCCCTCTTTTGGCTACAGTAAGAAGAGCTGGAGAGACAGCTCAGTGGTTAAGAGCATTGGTTGCCCTTCCAAAGGTCAGAAGTTCGATTCCTGGGAACCACGTAATTGCTCTCAAAAGGAGGTTTGGCGCCCTCTAGTGGCACCACAAGGAAGAGGCAGGAGATATGGCTCTGTGGTAAAGAGCTTTGCCTGCTGAGTTGATGAGGCCAAGAACAGACATAGAGTCGGGGCACAGGGCCAGGGCCCACGTTGTTGTGACTGAATGAGGCAAAAGCTCTTGTTACGATGTTAAAGACTCACAGCTCTATCACCATGAGCCAGCGTGCTTCAGAGACAACAGCAAGGAGAGTAAGGCAAGATGGCTAGAAGAAGAAAATATTGGCATGTTCATGTGCCTGAAGAAAAAGAACTCATATCCAAGACAATCAAAGGACTACAAACACCAGCAAAATGTTAACCTATTTAAAGCCAGAGAAACAATTTATCTAGACCTCCTCTATGAGGTACATGAATGGCCAATAGGTCCATGCAGACCCCTGTACTCCACACGTCAGGGAAATGGAGATGTGATCCACACACCACATTGACTAAAGCTGGTTTAGTAAAAGAATTTGAAAAACGGGTTGGAGAGATGGCTCAGTGGTTAAGAGCATTGCCTGCTCTTCCAAAGGTCAGAAGTTCGATTCCTGGAAATCACATAATTGCTCTCAAAAGGAGGTTTGGTGCCCTCTACTGGCAACATAAGGAAGAGGCATGAGAGATGGCTCCGTGGTTAAGATCATTGCCTCCTCTTCCAACCTCCTGAATTCTATTCCAGGCAACCACAGAATGGCTGACAACCATCTGCAATGAGGTCTTGTGCCCTCTTTTGGATACAAAAATAAGAGCTGGGGTGTTAGCTCAGTGGATAAGAGCTTTGGCTGCCCTTCCTCAGGTCAGAAGTTCCATTCCTGGCAATCCCATAATTGCTCTCAAAAGGTAGATTTGGTGCCCTTTACTGGCAAAAAAGAAGAGGCATGAGAGATGGTTCAGTGCTTAAGAGCATTGCCTGCTCTTAGAACCTCCTGAAATCAATTGCAGGCAACCACATAATGATTCACAACCATCTGCCATGAGGTCTTGTGCCCTCTTTTGGCTACAGTAAGAAAAGCTGGAGAGATAGGTCAGTGGTTAAGAACATTGGCTGCCCTTCCGAAGGTCAGAAGTTCGATTCCTGGCTACCAAATAATTGCTCTCAAAAGGAGGTTTGGCGCTCTCTAGTGGCACCACAAGGAAGAGGCAAGAGAGATGGCTCTGTGGTAAAGAGCATTGCCTGCTGAGTTTGATGAGACCACATACAGACATAGAGTCAGGGCCAAGGGCCAGGGCCCGCGTTGTTGTGACTGAATGAGGCAAAAGCTTTTGTTAGGATGTTAAAGGCTCACAGCTCTATCACCACGAGCCAGCGTGCTTCAGAGACAACACCAAGGAGAGTAAGGCAAGATGACTAGAAGAAGAAAATACAGGCATGTTCATGTTCCTGAAGAAGAACTCACATCCAAGACATCCAAAGGACGACAAACACCAGCAAAAGGTGTACCAATTTTAAGCCAGAGAAACAATTTATCTAGACCTCCTCTATGAGGTACACGAACGGCCAATAGGTCCACGGAGACCCCTGTACTCCACATGTTAGGGAAATGGAGATGTGATCCACACCACATTGAGTAAACCTGGTTTAGTAAAAGAAGTTGAAAAATGGGTTGGAGAGATGGCTCAGTGGTTAAGAGCATTGCCTGTTCTTCCAAAGGTCAGAAGTTCGATTCCTGGAAATCACATAATTGCTCTCAAAATGAGGTTTGGTGCCCTCTACTGGCAACATAAGGAAGAGGCATGAGAGATGGCTCAGTGGTTAAGATCATTGCCTGCTCTTCCAACCTCCTGAATTCAATTCCAGCCAACCACATAATGATTCACAACCATCGGCAATGAGGTCTTGTGCCCTCTTTTGGCTACAGTAAGAAAAACTGGAGAGATAGTTCAGTGGTTAAGAACATTGGCTGCCCTTCCAAAGGTCAGAAGTTCGATTCCTGGCTACCAAATAATTGCTCTCAAAAGGAGCTTTGGCGACCTCTAATGGCACCACAAGGAAGAGGCAAGAGAGATGGCTCTGTGGTAAAAAGCATTGCCTGCTGAGTTTGATGAGACCACATACAGACATAGAGTCAGGGCCAAGGGCCAGGGCCCGCGTTGTTGTGACTGAATGAGGCAAAAGCTTTTGTTAGGATGTTAAAGGCTCACAGCTCTATCACCATGAGCCAGCGTGCTTCAGAGACAATACCAAGGAGAGTAAGGCAAGATGACTAGAAGAAGAAAATACAGGCATGTTCATGTTCCTGAAGAAGAACTCACATCCAAGACATCCAAAGAACGACAAACACCAGCAAAAGGTATACCAATTTTAAGCCAGAGAAACAATTTATCTAGACCTCCTGTATGAGGTACACGAATGGCCAATAGGTTCACGGAGACCCCTGTACTCCACACGTTAGTGGAATGCAGATGTGATCCTCAAAACATATGGAGGAAACCTGGTTTAGGTAAAGAAGTTGAAAAACCTTTTGGAGAGATGGCTCAGTGGTTAAAAGGATTGCCTGCTCTTCCAAAGTTCAGAAGTTCAATTACTGGAAATCACATAGTTGCTCTCAAAATGAGGTTTGGTGCCCTCTACTGGCAACAGAGGGGAGAGGCAGGAGAGATGGCTCAGTGGTTAAGAGCATTGCCTGCTCTTCCAAAGTTCAGAAGTTCGATTCCTGGAAATCACATAATTGCTCTCAAAATGAGGTTTGGTGCCCTCTACTGGCAACAGAAGGAAGAGGCAGGAGAGATGGCTCAGTGGTTAAGAGCATTGCCTGCTGAGGTTGATGAGGCCAAGTGGTCACATACAGCCAGGGCCCACGTTGTTGTCTCAGAATCAGGCAAAACATTTTGTTAGGATAATAAAGACTCACAGCTCTATCACCATTAGCCTGCATGCTTCAGGGACACCACCAAGCAGAATGAAAAAAGATGGTTAGAAGAAGAAAATACAGGCATGTTCATGTTCCTTAAGAAGAACTCACATCCAAGACATACAAAGGACTACAAACACCAGCAAAAGGTTTACCAATTTAAAGCCAGACAAACAATGTATCCAGACTTCATTTATGAGGTACACAAACGGCCAATATGTCCATGGAGTCCCCTGTACTCCACATGTTAGTGGAATGCAGATATGATCCACACACCACATTGAGTAAACCTGGTTTAGTTAAAGAAATTGAAAAACGGGTTGGAGAGATGGCTCAGTGCTTAAGAACATTGCCTGCTCTTCCAACCTCCTGAACTGAATTCCAGGCAACCACATAATGGCTCACAACCATGTGCAATGAGGTCTTGTGCCCTCTTTTGGATACAGAAATAAGAGCTGGGGAGATAGCTCAGTGGTTAAGAGCTCTGCCTGCCCTTCCAATGGTCAGAAGTTCGATTCTTGGCAACCACATAATTGCTCTCAAAAGGAGGTTTGGTGCCCTCTACTGGCAACAGAAGGAAGATGCAAGAGAGATGGCTCAATGGTTAAGAGAATTGCCTGCTCTTCCAACCTCCTGAATTCAATTCCAGGCAACCACATAATGGGTCACAACCATCTGCAATGAGGTCTTGTGCCCTCTTTTGCTACAGCAAGAAGAGCTGGAGAGATAGCTCAGTGGTTAAGAGCATTGGTTGCCCTTCCAAAGGTCAGAGGTTCGATTCCTGGAAATCACATAGTTGCTCTCAAAATGAGGTTTGGTGCCCTCTACTGGCAACAGAGGCGAGAGGCAGGAGAGATGGCTCAGTGGTGAAGAGCATTGGCTGCCCTTCCAAAGGTCAGAAGTTCGATTCCTGGCTACCAAATAATTGCTCTCATAAGGAGGTTTGGTGCCCTCTAGTGGCACCACAAGGAAGAGGCAAGAGAGATGGCTCTGTGGTAAAGAGCATTGCCTGCTGAGTTTGATGAGACCACATACAGACATAGAGTCAGGGCCAAGGGCCAGGGCCCACGTTGTTGTGACTGAATGAGGCAAAAGCTTTTGTTAGGATGTTAAAGCCTCACAGATCTATCACCATGAGCCAGCTTGCTTCAGAGACAACACCAAGGAGAGTAAGGCAAGATGACTAGAAGAAGAAAATACAGGCATGTTCATGTTCCTGAAGAAGAACTGACATCCAAGACATCCAAAGGACGACAAACACCAGCAAAAGCTTTACCAATTTTAAGCCAGAAAAACAATTTATCTAGACCTCCTCTATGAGGTTCAAGAACGGCCAATAGGTCAATGGAGACCCCTGTACTCCACATGTTAGGGAAATGGAGATGTGATCCACACCACATTGAGTAAACCTGGTTTAGTAAAAGAATTGAAAAATGGGTTGGAGAGATGGCTCAGTGGTTAAGATCATTGCCTGTTCTTCCAAAGGTCAGAAGTTCGATTCCTGGAAATCACATAATTGCTCTCAAAATGAGGTTTGGTGCCCTCTACTGGCAACATAAGGAAGAGGCATGAGAGATGGCTCCGTGGTTAAGATCATTGCCTGCTCTTCCAACCTCCTGAATTCAATTCCAGGCAACCACATAATGATTCACAACCATCTGCAATGAGGTCTTGTGCCCTCTTTTGGCTACAGTAAGAAAAACTGGAGAGATAGTTCAGTGGTTAAGAACATTGGCTGCCCTTCCAAAGGTCAGAAGTTCGATTCCTGGCTACCAAATAATTGCTCTCAAAAGGAGCTTTGGCGACCTCTAGTGGCACCACAAGGAAGAGGCAAGAGAGATGGCTCTGTGGTAAAGAGCATTGCCTGCTGAGTTTGATGAGACCACATACAGACATAGAGTCAGGGCCAAGGGCCAGGGCCCGCGTTGTTGTGAATGAATGAGACAAAAGCTTTTGTTAGGATGTTTAAGGCTCACAGCTCTATCACCATGAGCCAGCGTGCTTCAGAGACAATACCAAGGAGAGTAAGTCAAGATGACTAGAAGAAGAAAATAAGGCATGTTCATGTTCCTGAAGAAGAACTCACATCCAAGACATCCAAAGGACGACAAACACCAGCAAAAGGTTTACCAATTTTAAACCAGAGAAACAATTTATCTAGACCTCCTCTATGAGGTACACGAATGGCCAATAGGTCCATGGAGACCCCTGTACTCCACATGTTAGGGAAATGGAGATGTGATCCACACCACATTGAGTAAACCTGGTTTAGTAAAGAAGTTGAAAAATGGGTTGGAGAGATGGCTCAGTGGTTAAGAGCATTGCCTGCTCTTCCAAAGGTCAGAAGTTCGATTCCTGGAAATCACATAATTGCTCTCAAAATGAGGTTTGGTGCCCTCTACTGGCAACAGAAGGAAGAGGCAGGAGAGATGGCTCAGTGGTTAAGAGCATTGCCTGCTGAGGTTGATGAGGCCAAGTGGACACATACAGCCAGGGCCCACGTTGTTGTCTCAGAATCAGGCAAAACATTTTGTTAGGATAATAAAGACTCACAGCTCTATCACCATTAGCCTGCATGCTTCAGGGACACCACCAAGCAGAATGATAAAAGATGGTTAGAAGAAGAAAATACAGGCATGTTCATGTTCCTTAAGAAGAACTCACATCCAAGACATACAAAGGACTACAAACACCAGCAAAAGGTTTACCAATTGAAAGCCAGACAAACAATGTATCCAGACTTCATTTATGAGGTACACAAACGGCCAATATGTCCATGGAGTCCCCTGTACTCCACATGTTAGTGGAATGCAGATATGATCCACACACCACATTGAGTAAACCTGGTTTAGTTAAAGAAGTTGAAAAACGGGTTGGAGAGATGGCTCAGTGCTTCAGAACATTGCCTGCTCTTCCAACCTCCTGAACTGAATTCCAGGCAACCACATAATGGCTCACAACCATGTGCAATGAGGTCTTGTGCCCTCTTTTGGATACAGAAATAAGAGCTGGGGAGATAGCTCAGTGGTTAAGAGCTCTGCCTGCCCTTCCAATGGTCAGAAGTTCGATTCTTGGCAACCACATAATTGCTCTCAAAAGGAGGTTTGGTGCCCTCTACTGGCAACAGAAGGAAGATGCAAGAGAGATGGCTCAATGGTTAAGAGAATTGCCTGCTCTTCCAACCTCCTGAATTCAATTCCAGGCAACCACATAATGGGTCACAACCATCTGCAATGAGGTCTTGTGCCCTCTTTTGGCTACAGCAAGAAGAGCTGGAGAGATAGCTCAGTGGTTAAGAGCATTGGTTGCCCTTCCAAAGGTCAGAAGTTCGATTCCTGGGAACCACGTAATTGCTCTCAAAAGGAGCTTTGGTTCGCTCTATTGGCAACAGATTGAAGAGGCAGGAGATATGGCTCTGTGGTAAAGAGCTTTGCCTGCTGAGTTTGATGAGGCCAAGAACAGACATAGAGTCAGGGCACAGGGCCAGGGCCCACGTTGTTGTGACTGAATGAGGCAAAAGCTCTTGTTAGGAGGTTAAAGACTCACAGCTCTATCACCAGGAGCCAGCGTGCTTCAGAGACAACACCAAGGAGAGTAAGGCAAGATGGCTATAAGAAGAAAATATTGGCATGTTCATGTACCTGAAGAAGAACTCATATCCAAGCAATCAAAGGACTAGAAACACCAGCAAAATATTAACATATTTAAAGCCAGAGAAACAATTTATCTAGACTTAAACTATGAGGTACATGAATGGCCAATAGGTCCATGGAGACCCCTGTACTCCACATGTTAGGGGAATGGAGATGTGATCCACACACCACATTGAGTAAACCTGGTTTAGTAAAAGAAGTTGAAAAACGGGTTGGAGAGATGGCTCAGTGGTTAAGAGCATTGCCTGCTCTTACAAAGTTCAGAAGTTCGATTCCTGGAAATCACATAGTTGCTCTCAAAATGAGGTTTGGTGCCCTCTACTGGTAACAGAGGGGAGAGGCAGGAGAGATGGCTCAGTGGTGAAGAGCATTGGCTGCCCTTCCAAAGGTCAGAAGTTCGATTCCTGGCTACCAAATAATTGCTCTGATAAGGAGGTTTGGTGACCTCTAGTGGCACCACAAGGAAGAGGCAAGAGAGATGGCTCTGTGGTAAAGAGCATTGCCTGCTGAGTTTGATGAGACCACATACAGACATAGAGTCAGTGCCAAGGGCCAGGGCCCACGTCGTTGTGACTGAATGAGGCAAAAGCTTTTGTTAGGATGTTAAAGCCTCACAGATCTATCACCATGAGCCAGCGTGCTTCAGAGACAACACCAAGGAGAGTAAGGCAAGATGACTAGAAGAAGAAAATACAGGCATGTTCATGTTCCTGAAGAAGAACTCACATCCAAGACATCCAAAGGACGACAAACACCAGCAAAAGGTTTACCAATTTTAAACCAGAGAAACAATTTATCTAGACCTCCTCTATGAGGTCCACGGAGATCCCTGTACTCCACATGTTAGGGAAATGGAGATGTGATCCACACACCACATTGAGTAAACCTGGTTTAGTAAAAGAAGTTGAAAAACGGGTTGGAGAGATGGCTCAGTGGTTAAGAGCATTGCCTGCTCTTCCAAAGTTCAGAAGTTCGATTCCTGGGAATCACATAGTTGCTCTCAAAATGAGGTTTGGTTCCCTCTACTGGCAACAGAGGGGAGAGGCAGGAGAGATGGCTCAGTTTTTAAGAGCATTGCCTGCTCTTCCAAAGTTCAGAAGTTCGATTCCTGGAAATCACATAATTGCTCTCAAAATGAGGTTTGGTGCCCTCTACTGGCAACAGAAGGAAGAGGCAGGAGAGATGGCTCAGTGGTTAAGAGCATTGCCTGCTGAGGTTGATGAGGCCAAGTGGACACATACAGCCAGGGCCCACGTTGTTGTCTCAGAATCAGGCAAAACATTTTGTTAGGATAATAAAGACTCAAAGCTCTATCAGCATGAGCCTGCATGCTTCAGGGACACCACCAAGCAGAATGAGGAAAGATGGTTAGAAGAAGAAAATACAGGCATGTTCATGTTCCTTAAGAAGAACTCACATCCAAGACATCCAAAGGACGACAAACACCAGCAAAAGGTTTACCAATTTAAAGCCAGACAAACAATTTATCTAGACTTCATCTATGAGGTAGGCGAACGGCCAATATGCCCATGAAGACCCCTGTACTCCACATGTTAGTGGAATGCAGATATGATCCACACACCACATTGAGTAAACCTGGTTTAGTTCAAGAAGTTGAAAAACGGGTTGGAGAGATGGCTCAGTGGTGAAGAACATTGCCTGCTGTTCCAACCTCCTGAACTGAATTCCAGGCAACCACATAATGGCTCACAACCCTCTGCAATGAGGTCTTGTGCCCTCTTTTGGATACAGAAAGAAGAGCTGGGGAGAAAACTCAGTGGTTAAGAGCTTTGCCTGCCCTTCCAAAGGTCAGAAGTTCGATTCCTGGCAACCACATAATTGCTCTCAAAAGGAGGTTTGGTGCCCTCTACTGGCAACAGAAGGAAGATGCAAGAGAGATGGCTCAATGGTTAAGAGAATTGCCTGCTCTTCCGACCTCCTGAATTCAATTCCAGGCGACCACATAATGGGTCACAACCATCTGCCATGAGGTCTTGTGCCCTCTTTTGGCTACAGTAAGAAGAGCTGGAGAGACAGCTCAGTGGTTAAGAGCATTGGTTGCCCTTCCATAGGTCAGAAGTTCGATTCCTGGGAACCACGTAATTGCTCTCAAAAGGAGGTTTGGCGCCCTCTAGTGGCACCACAAGGAAGAGGCAGGAAAGATGGCTCTGTGGTAAAGAGCTCTGCCTGCTGAGTTTGATGAGGCCAAGAACAGACATAGAGTCGGGGCACAGGGCCAGGGCCCAGGTTGTTGTGACTGAATGAGGCAAAAGCTCTTGTTAGGATGTTAAAGACTCACAGCTCTATCACCATGAGCCAGCGTGCTTCAGAGACAACAGCAAGAAGAGTAAGGCAAGATGGCTAGAAGAAGAAAATATTGGCATGTTCATGTGCCTGAAGAAGAAGAACTCATATCCAAGACAATCAAAGGACTACAAACACCAGCAAAATGTTAACCTATTTAAAGCCAGAGAAACAATTTATCTAGACCTCCTCTATGAGGTACATGAATGGCCAATAGGTCCATGCAGACCCCTGTACTCCACACGTCAGGGAAATGGAGATGTGATCCACACACCACATTGACTAAAGCTGGTTTAGTAAAAGAAGTTGAAAAACGGGTTGGAGAGATGGCTCAGTGGTTAAGAGCATTGCCTGCTCTTCCAAAGGTCAGAAGTTCGATTCCTGGAAATCACATAATTTCTCTCAAAAGGAGGTTTGGTGCCCTCTACTGGCAACATAAGGAAGAGGCATGAGAGATGGCTCCGTGGTTAAGATCATTGCCTCCTCTTCCAACCTCCTGAATTCAATTCCAGGCAACCACATAATGGCTCACAACCATCTGCAGTTAGGTCTTGTGCCCTCTTTTCGATACAAAAATAAGAGCTGGTGTGTTAGCTCAGTGGATAAGAGCTTTGGCTGCCCTTCCAAAGGTCAGAAGTTCGATTCCTGGCAACCACATAATTGCTCTCAAAAGGAGGTTTGGTGCCCTCTACTGGCAACAGAAGGAAGATGCAAGAGAGATGGCTCAATGGTTAAGAGAATTGCCTGCTCTTCCAACCTCCTGAATTCAATTCCAGGCGACCACATAATGGGTCACAACCATCTGCCATGAGGTCTTGTGCCCTCTTTTGGCTACAGTAAGAAGAGCTGGAGAGACAGCTCAGTGGTTAAGAGCATTGGTTGCCCTTCCAAAGGTCAGAAGTTCGATTCCTGGGAACCACGTAATTGCTCTCAAAAGGAGGTTTGGCGCCCTCTAGTGGCACCACAAGGAAGAGGCAGGAAAGATGGCTCTGTGGTAAAGAGCTCTGCCTGCTGAGTTTGATGAGGCCAAGAACAGACATAGAGTCGGGGCACTTCCTGCCTGATCTTCCAAAGGTCAGAAGTTCGATTCCTGGAAATCACATAATTGCTCTCAAAAGGAGGTTTGGTGCCCTCTACTGGCAACATAAGGAAGAGGCATGAGAGATGGCTCCGTGGTTAAGATCATTGCCTCCTCTTCCAACCTCCTGAATTCAATTCCAGGTAACCACATAATGGCTCACAACCATCTGCAATGAGGTCTTGTGCCCTCTTTTGGATACAAAAATAAGAGCTGGGGTGTTAGCTCAGTGGATAAGAGCTTTGGCTGCCCTTCCAAAGGTCAGAAGTTCCATTCCTGGCAATCCCATAATTGCTCTCAAAAGGTAGATTTGGTGCCCTTCACTGGCAAAAAAGAAGAGGCATGAGAGATGGTTCAGTGATTAAGAGCATTGCCTGCTCTTAGAACCTCCTGAAATCAATTGCAGGCAACCACATAATGATTCACAACCATCTGCCATGAGGTCTTCTGCCCTCTTTTGGCTACAGTAAGAAAAGCTGGAGAGATAGGTCAGTGGTTAAGAACATTGGCTGCCCTTCCGAAGGTCAGAATTTCGATTCCTGGCTACCAAATAATTGCTCTCAAAAGGAGGTTTGGCATCCTCTAGTGGCACCACAAGGAAGAGGCAAGAGAGATGGCTCTGTGGTAAAGAGCATTGCCTGCTGAGTTTGATGAGACCACAGACAGACATAGAGTCAGGGCCAAGGGCCAGGGCCCGCGTTGTTGTGACTGAATGAGGCAAAAGCTTTTGTTAGGATGTTAAAGGCTCACAGCTCTATCACCACGAGCCAGCGTGCTTCAGAGACAACACCAAGGAGAGTAAGGCAAGATGACTAGAAGAAGAAAATACAGGCATGTTCATGTTCCTGAAGAAGAATTCACATCCAAGACATCCAAAGGACAAAAAACACCAGCAAAAGGTGTACCAATTTTAAG
>NW_026646876.1:0-70000 GCF_950005125.1 Chionomys nivalis | reverse complement strand
ACCCTAACCCTAAACCCTAACCCTAACCCTAACCCTAACCCTAACCCTAACCCTAACCCTAACCCTAACCCTAACCCTAACCCTAACCCTAACCTAACCCTAACCCTAACCCTAACCCTAACCCTAACCCTAACCCTAACCCTAACCCTAACCCTAACCCTAACCCTAACCCTAACCCTAACCCTAACCCTAACCCTAACCCTAACCCTAACCCTAACCCTAACCCTAACCCTAACCCTAACCCTAACCCTAACCCTAACCCTAACCCTAACCCTAACCCTAACCCTAACCCTAACCCTAAACCCTAACCCTAACCCTAACCCTAACCCTAACCCTAACCCTAACCCTAACCCTAACCCTAACCCTAACCCTAACCCTAACCCTAACCCTAACCCTAACCCTAACCCTAACCCTAACCCTAACCCTAACCCTAACCCTAACCCTAACCCTAACCCTAACCCTAACCCTAACCCTAACCCTAACCCTAACCCTAACCCTAACCCTAACCCTAACCCTAACCCTAACCCTAACCCTAACCCTAACCCTAACCCTAACCCTAACCCTAACCCTAACCCTAACCCTAACCCTAACCCTAACCCTAACCCTAACCCTAACCCTAACCCTAACCCTAACCCTAACCCTAACCCTAACCCTAACCCTAACCCTAACCCTAACCCTAACCCTAACCCTAACCCTAACCCTAACCCTAACCCTAACCCTAACCCTAACCCTAACCCTAACCCTAACCCTAACCCTAACCCTAACCCTAACCCTAACCCTAACCCTAACCCTAACCCTAACCCTAACCCTAACCCTAACCCTAACCCTAACCCTAACCCTAACCCTAACCCTAACCCTAACCCTAACCCTAACCCTAACCCTAACCCTAACCCTAACCCTAACCCTAACCCTAACCCACCCTAACCCTAACCCTAACCCTAACCCTAACCCTAACCCTAACCCTAACCCTAACCCTAACCCTAACCCTAACCCTAACCCTAACCCTAACCCTAACCCTAACCCTAACCCTAACCCTAACCCTAACCCTAACCCTAACCCTAACCCTAACCCTAACCCTAACCCTAACCCTAACCCTAACCCTAACCCTAACCCTAACCCTAACCCTAACCCTAACCCTAACCCTAACCCTAACCCTAACCCTAACCCTAACCCTAACCCTAACCCTAACCCTAACCCTAACCCTAACCCTAACCCTAACCCTAACCCTAACCCTAACCCTAACCCTAACCCTAACCCTAACCCTAACCCTAACCCTAACCCTAACCCTAACCCTAACCCTAACCCTAACCCTAACCCTAACCCTAACCCTAACCCTAACCCTAACCCTAACCCTAACCCTAACCCTAACCCTAACCCTAACCCTAACCCTAACCCTAACCCTAACCCTAACCCTAACCCTAACCCTAACCCTAACCCTAACCCTAACCCTAACCCTAACCCTAACCCTAACCCTAACCCTAACCCTAACCCTAACCCTAACCCTAACCCTAACCCTAACCCTAACCCTAACCCTAACCCTAACCCTAACCCTAACCCTAACCCTAACCCTAACCCTAACCCTAACCCTAACCCTAACCCTAACCCTAACCCTAACCCTAACCCTAACCCTAACCCTAACCCTAACCCTAACCCTAACCCTAACCCTAACCCTAACCCTAACCCTAACCCTAACCCTAACCCTAACCCTAACCCTAACCCTAACCCTAACCCTAACCCTAACCCTAACCCTAACCCTAACCCTAACCCTAACCCTAACCCTAACCCTAACCCTAACCCTAACCCTAACCCTAACCCTAACCCTAACCCTAACCCTAACCCTAACCCTAACCCTAACCCTAACCCTAACCCTAACCCTAACCCTAACCCTAACCCTAACCCTAACCCTAACCCTAACCCTAACCCTAACCCTAACCCTAACCCTAACCCTAACCCTAACCCTAACCCTAACCCTAACCCTAACCCTAACCCTAACCCTAACCCTAACCCTAACCCTAACCCTAACCCTAACCCTAACCCTAACCCTAACCCTAACCCTAACCCTAACCCTAACCCTAACCCTAACCCTAACCCTAACCCTAACCCTAACCCTAACCCTAACCCTAACCCTAACCCTAACCCTAACCCTAACCCTAACCCTAACCCTAACCCTAACCCTAACCCTAACCCTAACCCTAACCCTAACCCTAACCCTAACCCTAACCCTAACCCTAACCCTAACCCTAACCCTAACCCTAACCCTAACCCTAACCCTAACCCTAACCCTAACCCTAACCCTAACCCTAACCCTAACCCTAACCCTAACCCTAACCCTAACCCTAACCCTAACCCTAACCCTAACCCTAACCCTAACCCTAACCCTAACCCTAACCCTAACCCTAACCCTAACCCTAACCCTAACCCTAACCCTAACCCTAACCCTAACCCTAACCCTAACCCTAACCCTAACCCTAACCCTAACCCTAACCCTAACCCTAACCCTAACCCTAACCCTAACCCTAACCCTAACCCTAACCCTAACCCTAACCCTAACCCTAACCCTAACCCTAACCCTAACCCTAACCCTAACCCTAACCCTAACCCTAACCCTAACCCTAACCCTAACCCTAACCCTAACCCTAACCCTAACCCTAACCCTAACCCTAACCCTAACCCTAACCCTAACCCTAACCCTAACCCTAACCCTAACCCTAACCCTAACCCTAACCCTAACCCTAACCCTAACCCTAACCCTAACCCTAACCCTAACCCTAACCCTAACCCTAACCCTAACCCTAACCCTAACCCTAACCCTAACCCTAACCCTAACCCTAACCCTAACCCTAACCCTAACCCTAACCCTAACCCTAACCCTAACCCTAACCCTAACCCTAACCCTAACCCTAACCCTAACCCTAACCCTAACCCTAACCCTAACCCTAACCCTAACCCTAACCCTAACCCTAACCCTAACCCTAACCCTAACCCTAACCCTAACCCTAACCCTAACCCTAACCCTAACCCTAACCCTAACCCTAACCCTAACCCTAACCCTAACCCTAACCCTAACCCTAACCCTAACCCTAACCCTAACCCTAACCCTAACCCTAACCCTAACCCTAACCCTAACCCTAACCCTAACCCTAACCCTAACCCTAACCCTAACCCTAACCCTAACCCTAACCCTAACCCTAACCCTAACCCTAACCCTAACCCTAACCCTAACCCTAACCCTAACCCTAACCCTAACCCTAACCCTAACCCTAACCCTAACCCTAACCCTAACCCTAACCCTAACCCTAACCCTAACCCTAACCCTAACCCTAACCCTAACCCTAACCCTAACCCTAACCCTAACCCTAACCCTAACCCTAACCCTAACCCTAACCCTAACCCTAACCCTAACCCTAACCCTAACCCTAACCCTAACCCTAACCCTAACCCTAACCCTAACCCTAACCCTAACCCTAACCCTAACCCTAACCCTAACCCTAACCCTAACCCTAACCCTAACCCTAACCCTAACCCTAACCCTAACCCTAACCCTAACCCTAACCCTAACCCTAACCCTAACCCTAACCCTAACCCTAACCCTAACCCTAACCCTAACCCTAACCCTAACCCTAACCCTAACCCTAACCCTAACCCTAACCCTAACCCTAACCCTAACCCTAACCCTAACCCTAACCCTAACCCTAACCCTAACCCTAACCCTAACCCTAACCCTAACCCTAACCCTAACCCTAACCCTAACCCTAACCCTAACCCTAACCCTAACCCTAACCCTAACCCTAACCCTAACCCTAACCCTAACCCTAACCCTAACCCTAACCCTAACCCTAACCCTAACCCTAACCCTAACCCTAACCCTAACCCTAACCCTAACCCTAACCCTAACCCTAACCCTAACCCTAACCCTAACCCTAACCCTAACCCTAACCCTAACCCTAACCCTAACCCTAACCCTAACCCTAACCCTAACCCTAACCCTAACCCTAACCCTAACCCTAACCCTAACCCTAACCCTAACCCTAACCCTAACCCTAACCCTAACCCTAACCCTAACCCTAACCCTAACCCTAACCCTAACCCTAACCCTAACCCTAACCCTAACCCTAACCCTAACCCTAACCCTAACCCTAACCCTAACCCTAACCCTAACCCTAACCCTAACCCTAACCCTAACCCTAACCCTAACCCTAACCCTAACCCTAACCCTAACCCTAACCCTAACCCTAACCCTAACCCTAACCCTAACCCTAACCCTAACCCTAACCCTAACCCTAACCCTAACCCTAACCCTAACCCTAACCCTAACCCTAACCCTAACCCTAACCCTAACCCTAACCCTAACCCTAACCCTAACCCTAACCCTAACCCTAACCCTAACCCTAACCCTAACCCTAACCCTAACCCTAACCCTAACCCTAACCCTAACCCTAACCCTAACCCTAACCCTAACCCTAACCCTAACCCTAACCCTAACCCTAACCCTAACCCTAACCCTAACCCTAACCCTAACCCTAACCCTAACCCTAACCCTAACCCTAACCCTAACCCTAACCCTAACCCTAACCCTAACCCTAACCCTAACCCTAACCCTAACCCTAACCCTAACCCTAACCCTAACCCTAACCCTAACCCTAACCCTAACCCTAACCCTAACCCTAACCCTAACCCTAACCCTAACCCTAACCCTAACCCTAACCCTAACCCTAACCCTAACCCTAACCCTAACCCTAACCCTAACCCTAACCCTAACCCTAACCCTAACCCTAACCCTAACCCTAACCCTAACCCTAACCCTAACCCTAACCCTAACCCTAACCCTAACCCTAACCCTAACCCTAACCCTAACCCTAACCCTAACCCTAACCCTAACCCTAACCCTAACCCTAACCCTAACCCTAACCCTAACCCTAACCCTAACCCTAACCCTAACCCTAACCCTAACCCTAACCCTAACCCTAACCCTAACCCTAACCCTAACCCTAACCCTAACCCTAACCCTAACCCTAACCCTAACCCTAACCCTAACCCTAACCCTAACCCTAACCCTAACCCTAACCCTAACCCTAACCCTAACCCTAACCCTAACCCTAACCCTAACCCTAACCCTAACCCTAACCCTAACCCTAACCCTAACCCTAACCCTAACCCTAACCCTAACCCTAACCCTAACCCTAACCCTAACCCTAACCCTAACCCTAACCCTAACCCTAACCCTAACCCTAACCCTAACCCTAACCCTAACCCTAACCCTAACCCTAACCCTAACCCTAACCCTAACCCTAACCCTAACCCTAACCCTAACCCCTAACCCTAACCCTAACCCTAACCCTAACCCTAACCCTAACCCTAACCCTAACCCTAACCCTAACCCTAACCCTAACCCTAACCCTAACCCTAACCCTAACCCTAACCCTAACCCTAACCCTAACCCTAACCCTAACCCTAACCCTAACCCTAACCCTAACCCTAACCCTAACCCTAACCCTAACCCTAACCCTAGCCATCTCTCCTGCCTCTTCCTTCTGTTGCCAGTAGAGGGCACCAAACCTCATTTTGAGAGCAATTATTTGATTTCCAGGAATCGAACTTCTGAACTTTGGAAGAGCAGGCAATGCTCTTAACCACTGAGCCATCTCTCCTGCCTCTCCCCTTTGTTGCCAGTAGAGGGCACCAAACCTCATTTTGAGAGCAACTAGGTGATTTCCAGGAATCGAACTTCTGAACTTTGGAAGAGCAGGCAATCCTCTTAACCACTGAGCCATCTCTCCAAAAGGTTTTTCAACTTCTTTACCTAAACCAGGTTTCCTCCATATGTTTTGAGGATCACATCTGCATTCCACTAACGTGTGGAGTACAGGGGTCTCCTTGGACCTATTGGCCATTCGTGTACCTCATAGAGGAGGTCTAGATAAATTGTTTCTCTGGCTTAAAATTGGTAAACCTTTTGCTGGTGTTTGTCGTTCTTTGGATGTCTTGGATGTGAGTTCTTCTTCAGGAACATGAACATGCCTGTATTTTCTTCTTCTAGTCATCTTGCCTTACTCTCCTTGGTGTTGTCTCTGAAGCACGCTGGCTCATGGTGATAGAGCTGTGAGCCTTTAAAATCCTAACAAAAGCTTTTGCCTCATTCAGTCACAACGCGGGCCCTGGCCCTTGGCCCTGAGTCTATGTCTGTATGTGGTCTCATCAAACTCAGGAGGCAATGCTCTTTACCACAAAGCCATCTCTCTTGCCTCTTCCTTGTGGTGCCACTAGAGGTCGCCAAACCTCCTTTTGAGAGCAATTATTTGGTAGCCAGGAATCGAACTTCTGACCTTTGGAAGGGCAGCCAATGTTCTTAACCACTGAACTATCTCTCCAGTTTTTCTTACTGTAGCCAAAAGAGGGCACAAGACCTCATTGCAGATGGTTGTGAATCATTATGTGGTTGCCTGGAATTGAATTCAGGAGGTTGGAAGAGCAGCCAATGCTCTTCACCACTGAGCCATCTCTCATGCCTCTCCCCTATGTTGCCAGTAGAGGGCACCAAACCTCATTTTGAGAAGAACTATGTGATTTCCAGGAATCGAACTTCTGAACTTTGTAAGAGCAGGCAATGCTCTTAACCACTGAGCCATCTCTCCAACCCGTTTTTCAACTTCTTTTACTAAACCAGGTTTACTCAATGTGGTGTGTGGATCACATCTCCATTCCCCTACCATGTGGAGTACAGGGGTCTCCATGGACCTATTGGCCATTCATGTACCTCATAGTTTAAGTCTAGATAAATTGTTTCTCTGGCTTTAAATAGGTTAATATTTTGCTGGTGTTTCTAGTCCTTTGATTGCTTGGATATGAGTTCTTCTTCAGGTACATGAACATGCAAATATTTTCTTCTTCTAGCCATCTTGCCTTACTCTCCTTGGTGTTGTCTCTGAAGCACGCTGGCTCCTGGTGATAGAGCTGTGAGTCTTTAACCTCCTAACAAGAGCTTTTGCCTCATTCAGTCACAACAACGTGGGCCCTGGGCCTGTGCCCTGACTCTATGTCTGTTCTTGGCCTCATCAAACTCAGCAGGCAAAGCTCTTTACTACAGAGCCATCTCTCCTGCCTCTTCCTTCTGTTGCCACTAGAGGGCGCCAAACCTCATTTTGAGAGCAATTACGTGGTTCCCAGGAATCGAACTTCTGACCTTTGGAAGGGCAACCAATGCTCTTAACCACTGAGCTGTCTCTCCAGCTCTTCTTACTCTAGCCAAAAGAGGGCACAAGACCTCATTGCAGATGGTTGTGACCCATTATGTGGTTGCCTGGAATTGAATTCAGGAGGTTGGAAGAGCAGGCAATTCTCTTAACCATTGAGCCATCTCTCTTGCATCTTCCTTCTGTTGCCAGTAGAGGGCACCAAACCTCCTTTTGAGAGCAATTATGTTGTTGCCAAGAATCGAACTTCTGACCATTGGAAGGGCAGGCAGAGCTCTAACCACTGAGCTATCTGACGAGCTCTTACTTCTGTATCCAAAAGAGGGCACAAGACCTCATTGCACATGGTTGTGAGCCATTATGTGGTTGCCTGGAATTCAGTTCAGGAGGTCGGAAGAGCAGGCAATGTTCTTAAGCACTGAGCCATCTCTCCAACCCGTTTTTCAACTTCTTTAACTAAACCAGGTTTACTCAATGTGGTGTTTGGATCATATCTGCATTCCACTAACATGTGGAGTACAGGGGACTCCATGGACATATTGGCCGTTCGCGTACCTCATAAATGAAGTCTGGATACATTGTTTGTCTGGCTTTAAATTGGTAAACTTTTGCTGGTGTTTGTAGTCCTTTGTATGTCTTGGATGTGAGTTCTTCTTAAGGAACATGAACATGCCTGTATTTTCTTCTTCTAACCATCTTTTTTCATTCTGCTTGGTGGTGTCCCTGAAGCATGCAGGCTCATGGTAATAGAGCTGTGAGTCTTTATTATCCTAACAAAATGTTTTGCCTGATTCTGAGACAACAACGTGAGCCCTGGCTGTATGTGTCCACTGGGCCTCATCAACCTCAGCAGGCAATGCTCTTAACCACTAGGCCATCTCTCCTGCCTCTTCCTTCTGTTGCCAGTAGAGGGCACCAAACCTCATTTTGAGAGCAACTAGGTGATTTCCAGGAATCGAACTTCTGAACTTTGGAAGAGCAGGCAATGCTCTTAACCACTGAGCCATCTCTCCTGCCTCTCCCCTCTGTTGCCAGTAGAGGGCACCAAACCTCATTTTGAGAGCAACTAGGTGATTTCCAGGAATCGAACTTCTGAACTTTGGAAGAGCAGGCAGTCCTTTTAACCACTGAGCCATCTCTCCAAAAGGTTTTTCAACTTCTTTACCTAAACCAGGTTTCCTCCATAAGTTTTGAGGATCACATCTGCATTCCACTAACGTGTGGAGTACAGGGGTCTCCGTGGACCTATTGGCCATTCGTGTACCTCATAGAGGAGGTCTAGATAAATTGTTTCTCTGGCTTAAAATTGGTAAACCTTTTTCTGGTGTTTGTCGTTCTTTGGATGTCTTGGATGTGAGTTCTTCTTCAGGAACATGAACATGCCTGTATTTTCTTCTTCTAGTCATCTTGCCTTACTCTCCTTGGTATTGTCTCTGAAGCACGCTGGCTCATGGTGATAGAGCTGTGAGCCTTTAACATCCTAACAAAAGCTTTTGCCTCATTCAGTCACAACAACGCGGGCCCTGGGCCTTGGCCCTGACTCTATGTCTGTATGTGGTCTCATCAAACTCAGCAGGCAATGCTCTTTACCACAGAGCCATCTCTCTTGCCTCTTCCTTGTGGTGCCACTAGAGGTCGCCAAACCTCCTTTTGAGAGCAATTATTTGGTAGCCAGGAATCGAACTTCTGACCTTTGGAAGGGCAGCCAATGTTCTTAACCACTGAACTATCTCTCCAGTTTTTCTTACTGTAGCCAAAAGAGGGCACAAGACCTCATTGCAGATGGTTGTGAATCATTATGTGGTTGCCTGGAATTGAATTCAGGAGGTTGGAAGAGCAGGCAATGATCTTAACCACGGAGCCATCTCTCATGCCTCTTCCTTATGTTGCCAGTAGAGGGCACCAAACCTCATTTTGAGAGCAATTATGTGATTTCCAGGAATCGAACTTCTGACCTTTGTAAGAGCAGGCAATGCTCTTAACCACTGAGCCATCTCTCCAACCCATTTTTCAACTTCTTTTACTAAACCACGTTTACTCAATGTGGTGTGGATCACATCTCCATTTCCCTAACATGTGGAGTACAGGGGTCTCCATGGACCTATTGGCCGTTCGTGAACCTCATAGAGGAGGTCTAGATAAATTGTTCCTCTGGCTTAAAATTGGTAAACCTTTTGCTGGTTTTTGTCGTCCTTTGGATGTCTTGGATATGAGTTCTTCTTCAGGAACATGAACATGCCTGTATTTTCTTCTTCTAGTCATCTTGCCTTACTCTCCTTGGTGTTGTCTCTGAAGCACGCTGGCTCATGGTGCTAGAGCTGTGAGGCTTTAACATCCTAACAAAAGCTTTTGCCTCATTCAGTCACAACAACGTGGGCCCTGGGCCTTGGCCCTGACTCTATGTCTGTATGTGGTCTCATCAAACTCAGCAGGCAATGCTCTTTACCAAAGAGCCATCTCTCTTGCCTCTTCCTTGTGGTGCCACTAGAGGGCACCAATCCTCCTTATGAGAGCAATTATTTGGTAGCCAGGAATCGAACTTCTGACCTTTGGACGGGCAGCCAATGCTCTTCACCACTGAGCCATCTCTCCTGCCTCTCCCCTATGTTGCCAGTAGAGGGCACAAAACCTCATTTTGAGAGCAACTATGTGATTTCCAGGAATCGAACTTCTGAACTTTGTAAGAGCAGGCAATGCTCTTAACCACTGACCCATCTCTCCAACCCGTTTTTCAACTTCTTTTACTAAACCAGGTTTACTCAATGTGGTGTGTGGATCACATCTCCATTCCCCTAACATGTGGAGTACAGGGGTCTCCTTGGACCTATTGGCCATTCATGTACCTCATAGTTTAAGTCTAGATAAATTGTTTCTCTGGCTTTAAATAGGTTAATATTTTGCTGGTGTTTCTAGTCCTTTGATTGCTTGGATATGAGTTCTTCTTCAGGTACATGAACATGCCAATATTTTCTTCTTCTAGCCATCTTGCCTTACTCTCCTTGGTGTTGTCTCTGAAGCACGCTGGCTCCTGGTGATAGAGCTGTGAGTCTTTAACCTCCTAACAAGTGCTTTTGCCTCATTCAGTCACAACCACGTGGGCCCTGGCCCTGTGCCCTGACTCTATGTCTGTTCTTGGCCTCATCAAACTCAGCAGGCAAAGCTCTTTACCACAGAGCCACCTCTCCTGCCTCTTCCTTCTGTTGCCAATAGAGGGCACCAAACCTCCTTTTGAGAGCAATTACGTGGTTCCCAGGAATCGAACTTCTGACCTTTGGAAGGGCAACCAATGCTCTTAACCACTGAGCTATCTCTCCAGCTCTTCTTACTCTAGCCAAAAGAGGGCACAAGTCCTCATTGCAGATGGTTGTGACCCATTATGTGGTTGCCTGGAATTGAATTCAGGAGGTTGGAAGAGCAGGCAATTCTCTTAACCATTGAGTCATCTCTCTTGCATCTTCCTTCTGTTGCCAGTAGAGGGCACCAAACCTCCTTTTGAGAGCAATTATGTGGTTGCCAAGAATCGAACTTCTGACCATTGGAAGGGCAGGCAGAGCTCTTAACCACTGAGCTATCTCCCCAGCTCTTACTTCTGTATCCAAAAGAGGGCACAAGACCTCATTGCACATGGTTGTGAGCCATTATGTGGTTGCCTGGAATTCAGTTCAGGAGGTTGGAAGAGCAGGCAATGTTCTTAACCACTGAGCCATCTCTCCAACCCGTTTTTCAACTTCTTGAACTAAACCAGGTTTACTCAATGTGGTGTGTGGATCATATCTGCATTCCACTAACATGTGGAGTACAGGGGACTCCATGGACATATTGGCCGTTCGCGTACCTCATAAATGAAGTCTGGATACATTGTTTGTCTGGCTTTAAATTGGTAAACCTTTTGCTGGTGTTTGTAGTCCTTTGTATGTCTTGGATGTGAGTTCTTAAGGAACATGAACATGCCTGTATTTTCTTCTTCTAACCATCTTTTTTCATTCTGCTTGGTGGTGTCCCTGAAGCATGCAGGCTCATGGTGATAGAGCTGTGAGTCTTTATTATCCTAACAAAATGTTTTGCCTGATTCTGAGACAACAACGTGGGCCCTGGCTGTATGTGTCCACTTGGCCTCATCAACCTCAGCAGGCAATGCTCTTAACCACTAGGCCATCTCTCCTTCCTCTTCCTTCTGTTGCCAGTAGAGGGCACCAAACCTCATTTTGAGAGCAATTATGTGATTTCCAGGAATCGAACTTCTGAACTTTGGAAGAGCAGGCAATGCTCTTAACCACTGAGCCATCTCTCCAAAAGGTTTTTCAACTTCTTTACCTAAACCAGGTTTCCTCCATATGTTTTGAGGATCACATCTGCATTCCACTAACGTGTGGAGTACAGGGGTCTCCGTGGACCTATTGGCCATTCGTGTACCTCATAGAGGAGGTCTAGATAAATTGTTTCTCTGGCTTAAAATTGGTAAACCTTTTGCTGGTGTTTGTCGTTCTTTGGATGTCTTGGATGTGAGTTCTTCTTCAGGAACATGAACATGCCTGTATTTTCTTCTTTTGTCATCTTGCCTTACTCTCCTTGGTATTGTCTCTGAAGCACGCTGGCTCATGGTGATAGAGCTGTGAGCCTTTAACATCCTAACAAAAGCTTTTGCCTCATTCAGTCACAACGCGGGCCCTGGGCCTTGGCCCTGACTCTATGTCTGTATGTGGTCTCATCAAACTCAGCAGGCAATGCTCTTTACCACAGAGCCACCTCTCCTGCCTCTTCCTTCTGTTGCCAATAGAGGGCACCAAACCTCCTTTTGAGAGCAATTACGTGGTTCCCAGGAATCGAACTTCTGACCTTTGGAAGGGCAACCAATGCTCTTAACCACTGAGCTATCTCTCCAGCTCTTCTTACTCTAGCCAAAAGAGGGCACAAGACCTCATTGCTGATGGTTGTGAAGCATTATGTGGTTGCCTGGAATTGAATTCAGGAGGTTGGAAGAGCAGGCAATGATCTTAACCACGGAGCCATCTCTCATGCCTCTTCCTTATGTTGCCAGTAGAGGGCACCAAACCTCATTTTGAGAGCAATTATGTGATTTCCAGGAATCGAACTTCTGACCTTTGGAAGAACAGGCAGTGCTCTTAACCACTGAGCCATCTCTCCAACCCATTTTTCAACTTCTTTTACTAAACCACGTTTACTCAATGTGGTGTGGATCACATCTCCATTTCCCTAACATGTGGAGTACAGGGGTCTCCATGGACCTATTGGCCGTTCGTGAACCTCATAGAGGAGGTCTAGATAAATTGTTCCTCTGGCTTAAAATTGGTAAACCTTTTGCTGGTGTTTGTCGTCCTTTGGATGTCTTGGATGTGAGTTCTTCTTCAGGAACATGAACATGCCTGTATTTTCTTCTTCTAGTCATCTTGCCTTACTCTCCTTGGTGTTGTCTCTGAAGCACGCTGGCTCATGGTGATAGAGCTGTGAGGCTTCAACATCCTAACAAAAGCTTTTGCCTCATTCAGTCACAACAACGTGGGCCCTGGGCCTTGGCCCTGACTCTATGTCTGTATGTGGTCTCATCAAACTCAGCAGGCAATGCTCTTTACCACAGAGCCATCTCTCTTGCCTCTTCCTTGTGGTGCCACTAGAGGGCACCAATCCTCCTTATGAGAGCAATTATTTGGTAGCCAGGAATCGAACTTCTGACCTTTGGACGGGCAGCCAATGCTCTTCACCACTGAGCCATCTCTCCTGCCTCTCCCCTATGTTGCCAGTAGAGGGCACAAAACCTCATTTTGAGAGCAACTATGTGATTTCCAGGAATCGAACTTCTGAACTTTGTAAGAGCAGGCAATGCTCTTAACCACTGACCCATCTCTCCAACCCGTTTTTCAACTTCTTTTACTAAACCAGGTTTACTCAATGTGGTGTGTGGATCACATCTCCATTCCCCTAACATGTGGAGTACAGGGGTCTCCATGGACCTATTGGCCATTCATGTACCTCATAGTTTAAGTCTAGATAAATTGTTTCTCTGGCTTTAAATAGGTTAATATTTTGCTGGTGTTTCTAGTCCTTTGATTGCTTGGATATGAGTTCTTCTTCAGGTACATGAACATGCCAATATTTTCTTCTTCTAGCCATCTTGCCTTACTCTCCTTGGTGTTGTCTCTGAAGCACGCTGGCTCCTCGTGATAGAGCTGTGAGTCTTTAACCTCCTAACAAGTGCTTTTGCCTCATTCAGTCACAACCACGTGGGCCCTGGCCCTGTGCCCTGACTCTATGTCTGTTCTTGGCCTCATCAAACTCAGCAGGCAAAGCTCTTTACCACAGAGCCACCTCTCCTGCCTCTTCCTTCTGTTGCCAATAGAGGGCACCAAACCTCCTTTTGAGAGCAATTACGTGGTTCCCAGGAATCGAACTTCTGACCTTTGGAAGGGCAACCAATGCTCTTAACCACTGAGCTATCTCTCCAGCTCTTCTTACTCTAGCCAAAAGAGGGCACAAGTCCTCATTGCAGATGGTTGTGACCCATTATGTGGTTGCCTGGAATTGAATTCAGGAGGTTGGAAGAGCAGGCAATTCTCTTAACCATTGAGTCATCTCTCTTGCATCTTCCTTCTGTTGCCAGTAGAGGGCACCAAACCTCCTTTTGAGAGCAATTATGTGGTTGCCAAGAATCGAACTTCTGACCATTGGAAGGGCAGGCAGAGCTCTTAACCACTGAGCTATCTCCCCAGCTCTTATTTCTGTATCCAAAAGAGGGCACAAGACCTCATTGCACATGGTTGTGAGCCATTATGTGGTTGCCTGGAATTCAGTTCAGGAGGTTGGAAGAGCAGGCAATGTTCTTAAGCACTGAGCCATCTCTCCAACCCGTTTTTCAACTTCTTTAACTAAACCAGGTTTACTCAAAGTGGTGTGTGGATCATATCTGCATTCCACTAACATGTGGAGTACAGGGGACTCCATGGACATATTGGCCTTTCGCGTACCTCATAAATGAAGTCTGGATACATTGTTTGTCTGGCTTTAAATTGGTAAACCTTTTGCTGGTGTTTGTAGTCCTTTGTATGTCTTGGATGTGAGTTCTTCTTAAGGAACATGAACATGCCTGTATTTTCTTCTTCTAACCATCTTTTTTCATTCTGCTTGGTGGTGTCCCTGAAGCATGCAGGCTCATGGTGATAGAGCTGTGAGTCTTTATTATCCTAACAAAATGTTTTGCCTGATTCTGAGACAACAACGTGGGCCCTGGCTGTATGTGTCCACTTGGCCTCATCAACCTCAGCAGGCAATGCTCTTAACCACTAGGCCATCTCTCCTGCCTCTTCCTTCTGTTGCCAGTAGAGGGCACCAAACCTCATTTTGAGAGCAATTATGTGATTTCCAGGAATCGAACTTCTGAACTTTGGAAGAGCAGGCAATGCTCTTAACCACTGAGCCATCTCTCCAAAAGGTTTTTCAACTTCTTTACCTAAACCAGGTTTCCTCCATATGTTTTGAGGATCACATCTGCATTCCACTAACGTGTGGAGTACAGGGGTCTCCGTGGACCTATTGGCCATTCGTGTACCTCATAGAGGAGGTCTAGATAAATTGTTTCTCTGGCTTAAAATTGGTAAACCTTTTGCTGGTGTTTGTCGTTCTTTGGATGTCTTGGATGTGAGTTCTTCTTCAGGAACATGAACATGCCTGTATTTTCTTCTTTTGTCATCTTGCCTTACTCTCCTTGGTATTGTCTCTGAAGCACGCTGGCTCATGGTGATAGAGCTGTGAGCCTTTAACATCCTAACAAAAGCTTTTGCCTCATTCAGTCACAACGCGGGCCCTGGGCCTTGGCCCTGACTCTATGTCTGTATGTGGTCTCATCAAACACAGCAGGCAATGCTCTTTACCACAGAGCCACCTCTCCTGCCTCTTCCTTCTGTTGCCAATAGAGGGCACCAAACCTCCTTTTGAGAGCAATTACGTGGTTCCCAGGAATCGAACTTCTGACCTTTGGAAGGGCAACCAATGCTCTTAACCACTGAGCTATCTCTCCAGCTCTTCTTACTCTAGCCAAAAGAGGGCACAAGACCTCATTGCAGATGGTTGTGAAGCATTATGTGGTTGCCTGGAATTGAATTCAGGAGGTTGGAAGAGCAGGCAATGATCTTAACCACGGAGCCATCTCTCATGCCTCTTCCTTATGTTGCCAGTAGAGGGCACCAAACCTCATTTTGAGAGCAATTATGTGATTTCCAGGAATCGAACTTCTGACCTTTGGAAGAACAGGCAGTGCTCTTAACCACTGAGCCATCTCTCCAACCCATTTTTCAACTTCTTTTACTAAACCAGGTTTACTCAATGTGGTGTGGATCACATCTCCATTTCCCTAACATGTGGAGTACAGGGGTCTCCATGGACCTATTGGCCGTTCGTGAACCTCATAGAGGAGGTCTAGATAAATTGTTCCTCTGGCTTAAAATTGGTAAACCTTTTGCTGGTGTTTGTCGTCCTTTGGATGTCTTGGATGTGAGTTCTTCTTCAGGAACATGAACATGCCTGTATTTTCTTCTTCTAGTCATCTTGCCTTACTCTCCTTGGTGTTGTCTCTGAAGCACGCTGGCTCATGGTGATAGAGCTGTGAGGCTTCAACATCCTAACAAAAGCTTTTGCCTCATTCAGTCACAACAACGTGGGCCCTGGGCCTTGGCCCTGACTCTATGTCTGTATGTGGTCTCATCAAACTCAGCAGGCAATGCTCTTTACCACAGAGCCATCTCTCTTGCCTCTTCCTTGTGGTGCCACTAGAGGGCACCAATCCTCCTTATGAGAGCAATTATTTGGTAGCCAGGAATCGAACTTCTGACCTTTGGACGGGCAGCCAATGCTCTTCACCACTGAGCCATCTCTCCTGCCTCTCCGCTATGTTGCCAGTAGAGGGCACAAAACCTCATTTTGAGAGCAACTATGTGATTTCCAGGAATCGAACTTCTGAACTTTGTAAGAGCAGGCAATGCTCTTAACCACTGACCCATCTCTCCAACCCGTTTTTCAACTTCTTTTACTAAACCAGGTTTACTCAATGTGGTGTGTGGATCACATCTCCATTCCCCTAACATGTGGAGTACAGGGGTCTCCATGGACCTATTGGCCATTCATGTACCTCATAGTTTAAGTCTAGATAAATTGTTTCTCTGGCTTTAAATAGGTTAATATTTTGCTGGTGTTTCTAGTCCTTTGATTGCTTGGATATGAGTTCTTCTTCAGGTACATGAACATGCCAATATTTTCTTCTTCTAGCCATCTTGCCTTACTCTCCTTGGTGTTGTCTCTGAAGCACGCTGGCTCCTGGTGATAGAGCTGTGAGTCTTTAACCTCCTAACAAGTGCTTTTGCCTCATTCAGTCACAACCACGTGGGCCCTGGCCCTGTGCCCTGACTCTATGTCTGTTCTTGGCCTCATCAAACTCAGCAGGCAAAGCTCTTTACCACAGAGCCACCTCTCCTGCCTCTTCCTTCTGTTGCCAATAGAGGGCACCAAACCTCCTTTTGAGAGCAATTATGTGGTTCCCAGGAATCGAACTTCTGACCTTTGGAAGGGCAACCAATGCTCTTAACCACTGAGCTATCTCTCCAGCTCTTCTTACTCTAGCCAAAAGAGGGCACAAGTCCTCATTGCAGATGGTTGTGACCCATTATGTGGTTGCCTGGAATTGAATTCAGGAGGTTGGAAGAGCAGGCAATTCTCTTAACCATTGAGTCATCTCTCTTGCATCTTCCTTCTGTTGCCAGTAGAGGGCACCAAACCTCCTTTTGAGAGCAATTATGTGGTTGCCAAGAATCGAACTTCTGACCATTGGAAGGGCAGGCAGAGCTCTTAACCACTGAGCTATCTCCCCAGCTCTTATTTCTGTATCCAAAAGAGGGCACAAGACCTCATTGCACATGGTTGTGAGCCATTATGTGGTTGCCTGGAATTCAGTTCAGGAGGTTGGAAGAGCAGGCAATGTTCTTAAGCACTGAGCCATCTCTCCAACCCGTTTTTCAACTTCTTTAACTAAACCAGGTTTACTCAAAGTGGTGTGTGGATCATATCTGCATTCCACTAACATGTGGAGTACAGGGGACTCCATGGACATATTGGCCGTTCGCATACCTCATAAATGAAGTCTGGATACATTGTTTGTCTGGCTTTAAATTGGTAAACCTTTTGCTGGTGTTTGTAGTCCTTTGTATGTCTTGGATGTGAGTTCTTCTTAAGGAACATGAACATGCCTGTATTTTCTTCTTCTAACCATCTTTTTTCATTCTGCTTGGTGGTGTCACTGAAGCATGCAGGCTCATGGTGATAGAGCTGTGAGTCTTTATTATCCTAACAAAATGTTTTGCCTGATTCTGAGACAACAACGTGGGCCCTGGCTGTATGTGTCCACTTGGCCTCATCAACCTCAGCAGGCAATGCTC
The DNA here is from genome assembly GCF_950005125.1 of Chionomys nivalis. Classification (NCBI taxonomy): domain Eukaryota; kingdom Metazoa; phylum Chordata; class Mammalia; order Rodentia; family Cricetidae; genus Chionomys; species Chionomys nivalis. The sequence goes on along the minus strand of NW_026646876.1, from coordinate 52,374 downwards.
TTAACCACTAGGCCATCTCTCCTGCCTCTTCCTTCTGTTGCCAGTAGAGGGCACCAAACCTCATTTTGAGAGCAATTATGTGATTTCCAGGAATCGAACTTCTGAACTTTGGAAGAGCAGGCAATGCTCTTAACCACTGAGCCATCTCTCCAAAAGGTTTTTCAACTTCTTTACCTAAACCAGGTTTCCTCCATATGTTTTGAGGATCACATCTGCATTCCACTAACGTGTGGAGTACAGGGGTCTCCGTGGACCTATTGGCCATTCGTGTACCTCATAGAGGAGGTCTAGATAAATTGTTTCTCTGGCTTAAAATTGGTAAACCTTTTGCTGGTGTTTGTCGTTCTTTGGATGTCTTGGATGTGAGTTCTTCTTCAGGAACATGAACATGCCTGTATTTTCTTCTTCTAGTCATCTTGCCTTACTCTCCTTGGTATTGTCTCTGAAGCACGCCGGCTCACGGTGATAGAGCTGTGAGCCTTTAACATCCTAACAAAAGCTTTTGCCTCATTCAGTCACAACAACGTGGGCCCTGGGCCTTGGCCCTGACTCTATGTCTGTATGTGGTCTCATCAAACTCAGCAGGCAATGCTCTTTACCACAGAGCCATCTCTCTTGCCTCTTCCTTGTGGTGCCACTAGAGGTCGCCAAACCTCCTTTTGAGAGCAATTATTTGGTAGCCAGGAATCGAACTTCTGACCTTTGGAAGGGCAGCCAATGTTCTTAACCACTGAACTATCTCTCCAGTTTTTCTTACTGTAGCCAAAAGAGGGCACAAGACCTCATTGCAGATGGTTGTGAATCATTATGTGGTTGCCTGGAATTGAATTCAGGAGGTTGGAAGAGCAGGCAATGATCTTAACCACGGAGCCATCTCTCATGACTCTTCCTTATGTTGCCAGTAGAGGGCACCAAACCTCATTTTGAGAGCAATTATGTGATTTCCAGGAATCGAACTTCTGACCTTTGGAAGAACAGGCAGTGCTCTTAACCACTGAGCCATCTCTCCAACCCATTTTTCAACTTCTTTTACTAAACCAGGTTTACTCAATGTGGTGTGGATCACATCTCCATTTCCCTAACATGTGGAGTACAGGGGTCTCCATGGACCTATTGGCCGTTCGTGAACCTCATAGAGGAGGTCTAGATAAATTGTTCCTCTGGCTTAAAATTGGTAAACCTTTTGCTGGTGTTTGTCGTCCTTTGGATGTCTTGGATGTGAGTTCTTCTTCAGGAACATGAACATGCCTGTATTTTCTTCTTCTAGTCATCTTGCCTTACTCTCCTTGGTGTTGTCTCTGAAGCACGCTGGCTCATGGTGATAGAGCTGTGAGGCTTTAACATCCTAACAAAAGCTTTTGCCTCATTCAGTCACAACAACGTGGGCCCTGGGCCTTGGCCCTGACTCTATGTCTGTATGTGGTCTCATCAAACTCAGCAGGCAATGCTCTTTACCACAGAGCCATCTCTCTTGCCTCTTCCTTGTGGTGCCACTAGAGGGCACCAATCCTCCTTATGAGAGCAATTTTATAGTAGCCAGGAATCGAACTTCTGACCTTTGGACGGGCAGCCAATGCTCTTCACCACTGAGCCATCTCTCCTGCCTCTCCCCTATGTTGCCAGTAGAGGGCACAAAACCTCATTTTGAGAGCAACTATGTGATTTCCAGGAATCGAACTTCTGTACTTTGTAAGAGCAGGCAATGCTCTTAACCACTGAGCCATCTCTCCAACCCGTTTTTAAACTTCTTTTACTAAACCAGGTTTACTCAATGTGGTGTGTGGATCACATCTCCATTCCCCTAACATGTGGAGTACAGGGGTCTCCTTGGACCTATTGGCCATTCATGTACCTCATAGTTTAAGTCTAGATAAATTGTTTCTCTGGCTTTAAATAGGTTAATATTTTGCTGGTGTTTCTAGTCCTTTGATTGCTTGGATATGAGTTCTTCTTCAGGTACATGAACATGCCAATATTTTCTTCTTCTAGCCATCTTGCCTTACTCTCCTTGGTGTTGTCTCTGAAGCACGCTGGCTCATGGTGATAGAGCTGTGAGTCTTTAACCTCCTAACAAGAGCTTTTGCCTCATTCAGTCACAACCTCGTGGGCCCTGGCCCTGTGCCCTGACTCTATGTCTGTTCTTGGCCTCATCAAACTCAGCAGGCAAAGCTCTTTACCACAGAGCCATCTCTCCTGCCTCTTCCTTCTGTTGCCAATAGAGGGCACCAAACCTCCTTTTGAGAGCAATTACGTGGTTCCCAGGAATCGAACTTCTGACCCTTGGAAGGGCAACCAATGCTCTTAACCACTGAGCTATCTCTCCAGCTCTTCTTACTGTAGCCAAAAGAGGGCACAAGTCCTCATTGCAGATGGTTGTGACCCATTATGTGGTTGCCTGGAATTGAATTCAGGAGGTTGGAAGAGCAGGCTATTCTCTTAACCATTGAGCCATCTCTCTTGCATCTTCCTTCTGTTGCCAGTAGCGGGCACCAAACCTCCTTTTGAGAGCAATTATGTGGTTGCCAAGAATCGAACTTCTGACCATTGGAAGGGCAGGCAGAGCTCTTAACCACTGAGCTATCTCCCCAGCTCTTATTTCTGTATCCAAAAGAGGGCACAAGACCTCATTGCACATGGTTGTGAGCCATTATGTGGTTGCCTGGAATTCAGTTCAGGAGGTTGGAAGAGCAGGCAATGCTCTTAAGCACTGAGCCATCTCTCCAACCCGTTTTTCAACTTCTTTAACTAAACCAGGTTTACTCAAAGTGGTATGTGGATCATATCTGCATTCCACTAACATGTGGAGTACAGGGGACTCCATGGACATATTGGCCGTTCGCGTACCTCATAAATGAAGTCTGGATACATTGTTTGTCTGGCTTTAAATTGGTAAACCTTTTGCTGGTGTTTGTCGTCCTTTGTATGTCTTGGATGTGAGTTCTTCTTAAGGAACATGAACATGCCTGTATTTTCTTCTTCTAACCATCTTTTTTCATTCTGCTTTGTGGTGTCCCTGAAGCATGCAGGCTCATGGTGTTAGAGCTGTGAGTCTTTATTATCCTAACAAAATGTTTTGCCTGATTCTGAGACAACAACGTGGGCCCTGGCTGTATGTGTCCACTTGGCCTCATCAACCTCAGCAGGCAATGCTCTTAACCACTAGGCCATCTCTCCTGCCTCTTCCTTCTGTTGCCAGTAGAGGGCACCAAACCTCATTTTGAGAGCAATTATGTGATTTCCAGGAATCGAACTTCTGAACTTTGGAAGAGCAGGCAATGCTCTTAACCACTGAGCCATCTCTCCAACCCATTTTTCAACTTCTTTACCTAAACCAGGTTTCCTCCATATGTTTTGAGGATCACATCTGCATTCCACTAACGTGTGGAGTACAGGGGTCTCCGTGGACCTATTGGCCATTCGTGTACCTCATAGAGGAGGTCTAGATAAATTGTTTCTCTGGCTTAAAATTGGTAAACCTTTTGCTGGTGTTTGTCGTTCTTTGGATGTCTTGGATGTGAGTTCTTCTTCAGGAACATGAACATGCCTGTATTTTCTTCTTCTAGTCATCTTGCCTTACTCTCCTTGGTGTTGTCTCTGAAGCACGCTGGCTCATGGTGATAGAGCTGTGAGCCTTTAACATCCTAACAAAAGCTTTTGCCTCATTCAGTCACAACAACGTGGGCCCTGGGCCTTGGCCCTTACTCTATGTCTGTATGTGGTCTCATCAAACTCAGCAGGCAATGCTCTTTACCACAGAGCCATCTCTCTTGCCTCTTCCTTGTGGTGCCACTAGAGGTCGCCAAACCTCCTTTTGAGAGCAATTATTTGGTAGCCAGGAATCGAACTTCTGACCTTTAGAAGCGCAGCCAATGTTCTTAACCACTGAACTATCTCTCCAGTTTTTCTTTCTGTTGCCAAAAGAGGGCACAAGCCCTCATTGCAGATGGTTGTGAATCATTATGTGGTTGCCTGGAATTGAATTCAGGAGGTTGGAAGAGCAGGCAATGATCTTAACCACGGAGCCATCTCTCATGCCTCTTCCTTATGTTGCCAGTAGAGGGCACCAAACCTCATTTTGAGAGCAATTATGTGATTTCCAGGAATCGAACTTCTGACCTTTGGAAGAACAGGCAGTGCTCTTAACCACTGAGCCATCTCTCCAACCCATTTTTCAACTTCTTTTACTAAACCAGGTTTACTCAATGTGGTGTGGATCACATCTCCATTTCCCTAACATGTGGAGTACAGGGGTCTCCATGGACCTATTGGCCGTTCGTGAACCTCATAGAGGAGGTCTAGATAAATTGTTCCTCTGGCTTAAAATTGGTAAACCTTTTGCTGGTGTTTGTCGTCCTTTGGATGTCTTGGATGTGAGTTCTTCTTCAGGAACATGAACATGCCTGTATTTTCTTCTTCTAATCATCTTTCCTTACTCTCCTTGGTGTTGTCTCTGAAGCACGCTGGCTCATGGTGATAGAGCTGTGAGGCTTTAACATCCTAACAAAAGCTTTTGCCTCATTCAGTCACAACAACTTGGGCCCTGGGCCTTGGCCCTGACTCTATGTCTGTATGTGGTCTCATCAAACTCAGCAGGCAATGCTCTTTACCACAGAGCCATCTCTCTTGCCTCTTCCTTGTGGTGCCACTAGAGGGCACCAATCCTCCTTATGAGAGCAATTATTTGGTAGCCAGGAATCGAACTTCTGACCTTTGGACGGGCAGCCAATGCTCTTCACCACTGAGCCATCTCTCCTGCCTCTCCCCTATGTTGCCAGTAGAGGGCACAAAACCTCATTTTGAGAGCAACTATGTGATTTCCAGGAATCGAACTTCTGAACTTTGTAAGAGCAGGCAATGCTCTTAACCACTGACCCATCTCTCCAACCCGTTTTTCAACTTCTTTTACTAAACCAGGTTTACTCAATGTGGTGTGTGGATCACATCTCCATTCCCCTAACATGTGGAGTACAGGGGTCTCCATGGACCTATTGGTCATTCATGTACCTCATAGTTTAAGTCTAGATAAATTGTTTCTCTGGCTTTAAATAGGTTAATATTTTGCTGGTGTTTCTAGTCCTTTGATTGCTTGGATATGAGTTCTTCTTCAGGTACATGAACATGCCAATATTTTCTTCTTCTAGCCATCTTGCCTTACTCTCCTTGGTGTTGTCTCTGAAGCACGCTGGCTCCTGGTGATAGAGCTGTGAGTCTTTAACCTCCTAACAAGAGCTTTTGCCTCATTCAGTCACAACCACGTGGGCCCTGGCCCTGTGCCCTGACTCTATGTCTGTTCTTGGCCTCATCAAACTCAGCAGGCAAAGCTCTTTACCACAGAGCCACCTCTCCTGCCTCTTCCTTCTGTTGCCACTAGAGGGCACCAAACCTCCTTTTGAGAGCAATTACGTGGTTCCCAGGATACAAACTTCTGACCTTTGGAAGGGCAACCAATGCTCTTAACCACTGAGCTATCTCTCCAGCTCTTCTTACTGTAGCCAAAAGAGGGCACAAGTCCTCATTGCAGATGGTTGTGAATCATTATGTGGTTGCCTGCAATAGATTTCAGGAGGTTCTAAGAGCAGGCAATGCTCTTAAGCACTGAACCATCTCTCATGCCTCTTCTTTTTTGCCAGTAAAGGGCACCAAATCTACCTTTTGAGAGCAATTATGGGATTGCGAGGAATGGAACTTCTGACTTTTGGAAGGGCAGCCAAAGCTCTTATCCACTGAGCTAACACCCCAGCTCTTATTTTTGTATCCAAAAGAGGGCAAAGACCACATTGCAGATGGTTGTGAGCCATTATGTGGTTGCCTGGAATGGAATTCAGGAGGTTGGAAGAGGAGGCAATGATCTTAACCACTGAGCCATCTCTCATGCCTCTTCCTTATGTTGCCAGTAGAGGGCACCAAACCTCATTTTGAGAGCAATTATGTGATTTCCAGGAATCGAACTTCTGACCTTTGGAAGAGCAGGCAATGCTCTTAACCACTGAGCCATCTCTCCAACCCATTTTTCAACTTCTTTTACTAAACCAGCTTTAGTCAATGTGGTGTGTGGATCACATCTCCATTTCCCTGACGTGTGGAGTACAGGGGTCTGCATGGACCTATTGGCCATTCATGTACCTCATAGAGGAGGTCTAGATAAATTGTTTCTCTGGCTTTAAATAGGTTAACATTTTGCTGGTGTTTGTAGTCCTTTGATTGTCTTGGATATGAGTTCTTCTTCAGGCACATGAACATGCCAATATTTTCTTCTTCTAGCCATCTTGCCTTACTCTCCTTGGTGTTGTCTCTGAAGCACGATGGCTCATGGTGATAGAGCTGTGAGTCTTTAACATCCTAACAAGAGCTTTTGCCTCATTCAGTCACAACAACGTGGGCCCTGGCCCTGTGCCCCGACTCTATGTCTGTTCTTGGCCTCATCAAACTCAGCAGGCAAAGCTCTTTACCACAGAGCCATCTTTCCTGCCTCTTCCTTGTGTTGCCACTAGAGGGCGCCAAACCTCCTTTTGAGAGCAATTACGTGGTTCCCAGGAATCGAACTTCTGACCTTTGGAAGGGCAACCAATGCTCTTAACCACTGAGCTGTCTCTCAAGCTCTTCTTACTGTAGCCAAAAGAGGGCACAAGACCTCATGGCAGATGGTTGTGACCCATTATGTGGTCGCCTGGAATTGAATTCAGGAGGTTGGAAGAGCAGGCAATTCTCTTAACCATTGAGCCATCTCTCTTGCATCTTCCTTCTGTTGCCAGTAGAGGGCACCAAACCTCCTTTTGAGAGCAATTATGTGGTTGCCAGGAATCGAACTTCTGACCTATGGAAGGGCAGGCAAAGCTCTTAACCACTGAGCTATCTCCCCAGCTCTTCTTTCTGTATCCAAAAGAGGGCACAAGACCTCATTGCAGATGGTTGTGAGCCATTATGTGGTTGCCTGGAATTCAGTTCAGGAGGTTGGAAGAGCAGGCAATGTTCTTAACCACTGAGCCATCTCTCCAACCCATTTTTCAACTTCTTGAACTAAACCAGGTTTACTCAATGTGGTGTGTGGATCATATCTGCATTCCACTAACATGTGGAGTACAGGGGTCTCCATGGACATATTGGCCGTTCGCGTACCTCATAGATGAAGTCTAGATAAATTGTTTGTCTGGCTTTAAATTGGTAAACCTTTTGCTGGTGTTTGTCGTCCTTTGTATGTCTTGGATGTGAGTTCTTCTTAAGGAACATGAACATGCCTGTATTTTCTTCTTCTAACCATCTTTCCTCATTCTGCTTGGTGGTGTCCCTGAAGCATGCAGGCACATGCTGATAGAGCTGTGAGTCTTTATTATCCTAACAAAATGTGTTGCCTGATTCTGAGACAACAACGTGGGCACTGGCTGTATGTGTCCACTTGGCCTCATCAACCTCAGCAGGCAATGATCTTAACCACTGAGCCATCTCTCCTGCCTCTTCCTTCTGTTGCCAGTAGAGGGCACCAAACCTCTTTTTGAGAGCAATTATGTGATTTCCAGGAATCGAACTTCTGAACTTTGGAAGAGCAGGCAATGCTCTTAACCACTGAGCCATCTCTCCTGCCTCTCCCCTCTGTTGCCAGTAGAGGGCACCAAACCTCTTTTTGAGAGCAACTATGTGATTCCCAGGAATCGAACTTCTGAACTTTGGAAGAGCAGGCAATGCTCTTAACCACTGAGCCATCTCTCCAACCCGTTTTTCAACTTCTTTTACTAAACCAGGTTTACTCAATGTGGTGTGTGGATCACATCTCCATTTCCCTAACATGTGGAGTACAGGGGTCTCCGTGGACCTATTGGCCGTTCGTGTACCTCATAGAGGAGGTCTAGATAAATTGTTTCTCTGGCTTAAAATTGGTACACCTTTTGCTGGTGTTTGTCGTCCTTTGGATGTCTTGGATGTGAGTTCTTCTTCTGGAACATGAACATGCCTGTATTTTCTTCTTCTAGTCATCTTGCCTTACTCTCCTTGGTGTTGTCTCTGAATCACGCTGGCTCGTGGTGATAGAGCTGTGAGCCTTTAACATCTTAACAAAAGCTTTTGCCTCATTCAGTCACAACAACGTGGGCCCTGGCCCTGTGCCCCGACTCTATGTCTGTTCTTGGCCTCATCAAACTCAGCAGGCAGAGCTCTTTACCACAGAGCCATCTTTCCTGCCTCTTCCTTCTGTTACCACTAGAGGGCGCCAAACCTCCTTTTGAGAGCAATTACGTGGTTCCCAGGAATCGAACTTCTGACTTTTGGAAGGGCAACCAATGCTCTTAACCACTGAGCTGTCTCTCAAGCTCTTCTTACTGTAGCCAAAAGAGGGCACAAGACCTCATGGCAGATGGTTGTGACCCATTATGTGGTCGCCTGGAATTGAATTCAGGAGGTTGGAAGAGCAGGCAATTCTCTTAACCATTGAGCCATCTCTCCAATCCGTTTTTCAACTTCTTGAACTAAACCAGGTTTACTCAATGTGGTGTGTGGATCATATCTGCATTCCACTAACATGTGGAGTACAGGGGTCTCCATGGACATATTGGCCGTTCGCCTACCTCATGGATGAAGTCTAGATAAATTGTTTGTCTGGCTTTAAATTGGTAAACCTTTTGCTGGTGTTTGTCGTCCTTTGGATGTCTTGGATGTGAGTTCTTCTTAAGCAACATGAACATGCCTGTATTTTCTTCTCCTAACCATCTTTCCTCATTCTGCTTGGTGGTGTCCCTGAAGCATGCAGGCTCATGCTGATAGAGCTGTGAGTCTTTATTATCCTAACAAAATGTGTTGCCTGATTCTGAGACAACAACGTGGGCCCTGGCTGTATGTGTCCACTTGGCCTCATCAACCTCAGCAGGCAATGCTCTTTACCACAGAGCCATCTCTCTTGCCTCTTCCTTGTGGTGCCACTAGAGGGCGCCAAACCTCCTTTTGAGAGCAATTACTTGGTTCCCAGGAATCGAACTTCTGACCTTTGGAAGGGCAACCAATGCTCTTAACCACTGAGCTGTCTCTCCAGCTCTTCTTACTGTAGCCAAAAGAGGGCACAGACCTCATTGCAGATGGTTGTGAGCCATTATGTGGTTGCCTGGAATAGAATTCAGGAGTTTGGAAGGGGAGGCAATGATCCTAACCACGGAGCCATCTCTCATGCCTCTTCCTTATGTTGCCAGTAGAGGGCACCAAACCTCCTTTTGAGAGCAATTATGTGATTTCCAGGAATCGAACTTCTGACCTTTGGAAGAGCAGGCAATGCTCTTAACCACTGAGCCATCTCTCCTACCCGTTTTTCAACTTCTTTTACTAAACCAGCTTTAGTCAATGTGGTGTGTGGATCACATCTCCATTTCCCTGACGTGTGGAGTACAGGGGTCTGCATGGACCTATTGGCCATTCATGTACCTCATAGAGGAGGTCTAGATAAATTGTTTCTCTGGCTTTAAATAGGTTAACATTTTGCTGGTGTTTGTAGTCCTTTGATTGTCTTGGATATGAGTTCTTCTTCAGGCACATGAACATGCCAATATTTTCTTCTTCTAGCCATCTTGCCTTACTCTCCTTGGTGTTGTCTCTGAAGCACGCTGGCTCATGGTGATAGAGCTGTGAGTCTTTAACATCCTAACAAGAGCTTTTGCCTCATTCAGTCACAACAACGTGGGCCCTGGCCCTGTGCCCTGACTCTATGTCTGTTCTTGGCCTCATCAAACTCAGCAGGCAAAGCTCTTTACCACAGAGCCATCTCTCCTGCCTCTTCCTTCTGTTGCCAATAGAGGGCACCAAACCTCCTTTTGAGAGCAATTACGTAGTTCCCAGGAATCGAACTTCTGACCTTTGGAAGGGCAACCAATGCTCTTAACCACTGAGCTGTCTCTCCAGCTCTTCTTACTGTAGCCAAAAGAGGGCACAAGACCTCATGGCAGATGGTTGTGACCCATTATGTGGTCGCCTGGAATTGAATTCAGGAGGTTGGAAGAGCAGGCAATTCTCTTAACCATTGAGCCATCTCTCTTGCATCTTCCCTCTGTTGCCAGTAGAGGGCACCAAACCTCCTTTTGAGAGCAATTATGTGGTTGCCAGAAATCGAACTTCTGACCTTTGGAAGGGCAGGCAAAGCTCTTAACCACTGAGCTATCTCCGCAGCTCTTCTTTCTGTATCCAAAAGAGGGCAAAAGACCTCATTGCAGATGGTTGTGAGCCATTATGTGGTTGCCTGGAATTCAGTTCAGGAGGTTGGAAGAGCAGGCAATGTTCTTAACCACTGAGCCATCTCTCCAACCCGATTTTCAACTTCTTGAACTAAACCAGGTTTACTCAATGTGGTCTGTGGATCATATCTGCATTCCACTAACATGTGGAGTACAGGGGTCTCCATGGACATATTGGCCGTTCGCGTACCTCATGGATGAAGTCTAGATAAATTGTTTGTCTGGCTTTAAATTGGTAAACCTTTTGCTGGTGTTTGTCGTCCTTTGGATGTCTTGGATGTGAGTTCTTCTTAAGGAACATGAACATGCCTGTATTTTCTTCTTCTAACCATCTTTCCTCATTCTGCTTGGTGGTGTCCCTGAAGCATGCAGCCTCATGCTAATAGAGCTGTGAGTCTTTATTATCCTAACAAAATGTGTTGCCTGATTCTGAGACAACAACGTGGGCCCTGGCTGTATGTGTCCACTTGGCCTCATCAACCTCAGCAGGCAATGCTCTTAACCACTGAGCCATCTCTCCTGCCTCTCCACTCTGTTGCCAGTAGAGGGCACCAAACCTCATTTTGAGAGCAACTATGTGATTCCCAGGAATCGAACTTCTGAACTTTGGAAGAGCAGGCAATGCTCTTAACCACTGAGCCATCTCTCCAACCCGTTTTTCAACTTCTTTTACTAAACCAGGTTTACTCAATGTGGTGTGTGGATCACATCTCCATTTCCCTAACATGTGGAGTACAGGGGTCTCCGTGGACCTATTGGCCATTCGTGTACCTCATAGAGGAGGTCTAGATAAATTGTTTCTCTGGCTTAAAATTGGTACACCTTTTGCTGGTGTTTGTCGTCCTTTGGATGTCTTGGATGTGAGTTCTTCTTCAGGAACATGAACATGCCTGTATTTTCTTCTTCTAGTCATCTTGCCTTACTCTCCTTGGTGTTGTCTCTGAAGCACGCTGGCTCGTGGTGATAGAGCTGTGAGCCTTTAACATCTTAACAAAAGCTTTTGCCTCATTCAGTCACAACAACGCGGGCCCTGTCCCTTGGCCCTGACTCTATGTCTGTATGTGGTCTCATAAAACTCAACAGGCAATGCTCTTTACCACAGAGCCATCTCTCTTGCCTCTTCCTTGTGGTGCCAATAGAGGGCGCCAAACCTCCTTTTGAGAGCAATTATTTGGTAGCCAGGAATCGAACTTCTGACCTTCGGAAGGGCAGCCAATGCTCTTAACCACTGACCTATCTCTCCAGCTTTTCTTACTGTAGCCAAAAAAGGGCACAAGACCTCATGGCAGATGGTTGTGAATCATTATGTGGTTGCCTGAAATTGATTTCAGGAGGTTCTAAGAGCAGGCAATGCTCTTAAGTACTGAACCATCTCTCATGCCTCTTCTTTTTTGCCAGTAAAGAGCACCAAATCTACCTTTTGAGAGCAATTATGGGATTGCCAGGAATGGAACTTCTGACCTTTGGAAGGGCAGCCAAAGCTCTTATCCACTGAGCTAACACCCCAGCTCTTATTTTTGTATCCAAAAGAGGGCACAAGACCTCATTGCAGATGGTTGTGAGCCATTATGTGGTTGCCTGGAATTGAATTCAGGAGGTTGGAAGAGGAGGCAATGACCTTAACCACGGAGCCATCTCTCATGCCTCTTCCTTCTGTTGACAGTAGAGGGCACCAAACCTCCTTTTGAGAGCAATTATGTGATTTCCAGGAATCGAACTTCTGACCTTTGGAAGAGCAGGCAATGCTCTTAACCACTGAGCCATCTCTCCAACCCATTTTTCAACTTCTTTTACTAAACCAGGTTTACTCAATGTGGTGTGGATCACATCTCCATTTCCCTAACATGTGGAATACAGGGGTCTCCATGGACCTATTGGCCGTTCGTGAACCTCATAGAGGAGGTCTAGATAAATTGTTTCTCTGGCTTAAAATTGGTACACCTTTTGCTGGTGTTTGTCGTCCTTTGGATGTCTTCATCGTGAGTTCTTCTTCAGGAACATGAACATGCCTGTATTTTCTTCTTCTAGTCATCTTGCCTTACTCTCCTTGGTGTTGTCTCTGAAGCACGCTGGCTCGTGGTGATAGAGCTGTGAGCCTTTAACGTCCTAACAAAAGCTTTTGCCTCATTCAGTCACAACAACGCGGGCCCTGGCCCTTGGCCCTGACTCTCTGTCTGTATGTGGGCTCATCAAACTCAGCAGGCAGAGCTCTTTACCACAGAGCCATCTTTCCTGCCTCTTCCTTCTGTTACCACTAGAGGGCGCCAAACCTCCTTTTGAGAGCAATTACGTGGTTCCCAGGAATCGAACTTCTGACTTTTGGAAGGGCAACCAATGCTCTTAACCACTGAGCTGTCTCTCAAGCTCTTCTTACTGTAGCCAAAAGAGGGCACAAGACCTCATGGCAGATGGTTGTGACCCATTATGTGGTCGCCTGGAATTGAATTCAGGAGGTTGGAAGAGCAGGCAATTCTCTTAACCATTGAGCCATCTCTCCAATCCGTTTTTCAACTTCTTGAACTAAACCAGGTTTACTCAATGTGGTGTGTGGATCATATCTGCATTCCACTAACATGTGGAGTACAGGGGTCTCCATGGACATATTGGCCGTTCGCCTACCTCATGGATGAAGTCTAGATAAATTGTTTGTCTGGCTTTAAATTGGTAAACCTTTTGCTGGTGTTTGTCGTCCTTTGGATGTCTTGGATGTGAGTTCTTCTTAAGCAACATGAACATGCCTGTATTTTCTTCTCCTAACCATCTTTCCTCATTCTGCTTGGTGGTGTCCCTGAAGCATGCAGGCTCATGCTGATAGAGCTGTGAGTCTTTATTATCCTAACAAAATGTGTTGCCTGATTCTGAGACAACAACGTGGGCCCTGGCTGTATGTGTCCACTTGGCCTCATCAACCTCAGCAGGCAATGCTCTTTACCACAGAGCCATCTCTCTTGCCTCTTCCTTGTGGTGCCACTAGAGGGCGCCAAACCTCCTTTTGAGAGCAATTACTTGGTTCCCAGGAATCGAACTTCTGACCTTTGGAAGGGCAACCAATGCTCTTAACCACTGAGCTGTCTCTCCAGCTCTTCTTACTGTAGCCAAAAGAGGGCACAGACCTCATTGCAGATGGTTGTGAGCCATTATGTGGTTGCCTGGAATAGAATTCAGGAGTTTGGAAGGGGAGGCAATGATCCTAACCACGGAGCCATCTCTCATGCCTCTTCCTTATGTTGCCAGTAGAGGGCACCAAACCTCCTTTTGAGAGCAATTATGTGATTTCCAGGAATCGAACTTCTGACCTTTGGAAGAGCAGGCAATGCTCTTAACCACTGAGCCATCTCTCCTACCCGTTTTTCAACTTCTTTTACTAAACCAGCTTTAGTCAATGTGGTGTGTGGATCACATCTCCATTTCCCTGACGTGTGGAGTACAGGGGTCTGCATGGACCTATTGGCCATTCATGTACCTCATAGAGGAGGTCTAGATAAATTGTTTCTCTGGCTTTAAATAGGTTAACATTTTGCTGGTGTTTGTAGTCCTTTGATTGTCTTGGATATGAGTTCTTCTTCAGGCACATGAACATGCCAATATTTTCTTCTTCTAGCCATCTTGCCTTACTCTCCTTGGTGTTGTCTCTGAAGCACGCTGGCTCATGGTGATAGAGCTGTGAGTCTTTAACATCCTAACAAGAGCTTTTGCCTCATTCAGTCACAACAACGTGGGCCCTGGCCCTGTGCCCTGACTCTATGTCTGTTCTTGGCCTCATCAAACTCAGCAGGCAAAGCTCTTTACCACAGAGCCATCTCTCCTGCCTCTTCCTTCTGTTGCCAATAGAGGGCACCAAACCTCCTTTTGAGAGCAATTACGTAGTTCCCAGGAATCGAACTTCTGACCTTTGGAAGGGCAACCAATGCTCTTAACCACTGAGCTGTCTCTCCAGCTCTTCTTACTGTAGCCAAAAGAGGGCACAAGACCTCATGGCAGATGGTTGTGACCCATTATGTGGTCGCCTGGAATTGAATTCAGGAGGTTGGAAGAGCAGGCAATTCTCTTAACCATTGAGCCATCTCTCTTGCATCTTCCTTCTGTTGCCAGTAGAGGGCACCAAACCTCCTTTTGAGAGCAATTATGTGGTTGCCAGAAATCGAACTTCTGACCTTTGGAAGGGCAGGCAAAGCTCTTAACCACTGAGCTATCTCCGCAGCTCTTCTTTCTGTATCCAAAAGAGGGCAAAAGACCTCATTGCAGATGGTTGTGAGCCATTATGTGGTTGCCTGGAATTCAGTTCAGGAGGTTGGAAGAGCAGGCAATGTTCTTAACCACTGAGCCATCTCTCCAACCCGATTTTCAACTTCTTGAACTAAACCAGGTTTACTCAATGTGGTCTGTGGATCATATCTGCATTCCACTAACATGTGGAGTACAGGGGTCTCCATGGACATATTGGCCGTTCGCGTACCTCATGGATGAAGTCTAGATAAATTGTTTGTCTGGCTTTAAATTGGTAAACCTTTTGCTGGTGTTTGTCGTCCTTTGGATGTCTTGGATGTGAGTTCTTCTTAAGCAACATGAACATGCCTGTATTTTCTTCTTCTAACCATCTTTCCTCATTCTGCTTGGTGGTGTCCCTGAAGCATGCAGCCTCATGCTAATAGAGCTGTGAGTCTTTATTATCCTAACAAAATGTGTTGCCTGATTCTGAGACAACAACGTGGGCCCTGGCTGTATGTGTCCACTTGGCCTCATCAACCTCAGCAGGCAATGCTCTTAACCACTGAGCCATCTCTCCTGCCTCTCCACTCTGTTGCCAGTAGAGGGCACCAAACCTCATTTTGAGAGCAACTATGTGATTCCCAGGAATCGAACTTCTGAACTTTGGAAGAGCAGGCAATGCTCTTAACCACTGAGCCATCTCTCCAAAAGGTTTTTCAACTTCTTTTACTAAACCAGGTTTACTCAATGTGGTGTGTGGATCACATCTCCATTTCCCTAACATGTGGAGTACAGGGGTCTCCGTGGACCTATTGGCCGTTCGTGTACCTCATAGAGGAGGTCTAGATAAATTGTTTCTCTGGCTTAAAATTGGTACACCTTTTGCTGGTGTTTGTCGTCCTTTGGATGTCTTGGATGTGAGTTCTTCTTCAGGAACATGAACATGCCTGTATTTTCTTCTTCTAGTCATCTTGCCTTACTCTCCTTGGTGTTGTCTCTGAAGCACGCTGGCTCGTGGTGATAGAGCTGTGAGCCTTTAACATCTTAACAAAAGCTTTTGCCTCATTCAGTCACAACAACGCGGGCCCTGTCCCTTGGCCCTGACTCTATGTCTGTATGTGGTCTCATAAAACTCAACAGGCAATGCTCTTTACCACAGAGCCATCTCTCTTGCCTCTTCCTTGTGGTGCCAATAGAGGGCGCCAAACCTCCTTTTGAGAGCAATTATTTGGTAGCCAGGAATCGAACTTCTGACCTTCGGAAGGGCAGCCAATGCTCTTAACCACTGACCTATCTCTCCAGCTTTTCTTACTGTAGCCAAAAAAGGGCACAAGACCTCATGGCAGATGGTTGTGAATCATTATGTGGTTGCCTGAAATTGATTTCAGGAGGTTCTAAGAGCAGGCAATGCTCTTAAGTACTGAACCATCTCTCATGCCTCTTCTTTTTTGCCAGTAAAGAGCACCAAATCTACCTTTTGAGAGCAATTATGGGATTGCCAGGAATGGAACTTCTGACCTTTGGAAGGGCAGCCAAAGCTCTTATCCACTGAGCTAACACCCCAGCTCTTATTTTTGTATCCAAAAGAGGGCACAAGACCTCATTGCAGATGGTTGTGAGCCATTATGTGGTTGCCTGGAATTGAATTCAGGAGGTTGGAAGAGGAGGCAATGACCTTAACCACGGAGCCATCTCTCATGCCTCTTCCTTCTGTTGACAGTAGAGGGCACCAAACCTCCTTTTGAGAGCAATTATGTGATTTCCAGGAATCGAACTTCTGACCTTTGGAAGAGCAGGCAATGCTCTTAACCACTGAGCCATCTCTCCAACCCATTTTTCAACTTCTTTTACTAAACCAGGTTTACTCAATGTGGTGTGGATCACATCTCCATTTCCCTAACATGTGGAATACAGGGGTCTCCATGGACCTATTGGCCGTTCGTGAACCTCATAGAGGAGGTCTAGATAAATTGTTTCTCTGGCTTAAAATTGGTACACCTTTTGCTGGTGTTTGTCGTCCTTTGGATGTCTTCATCGTGAGTTCTTCTTCAGGAACATGAACATGCCTGTATTTTCTTCTTCTAGTCATCTTGCCTTACTCTCCTTGGTGTTGTCTCTGAAGCACGCTGGCTCGTGGTGATAGAGCTGTGAGCCTTTAACGTCCTAACAAAAGCTTTTGCCTCATTCAGTCACAACAACGCGGGCCCTGACCCTTGGCCCTGACTCTCTGTCTGTATGTGGTCTCATCAAACTCAGCAGGCAATGCTCTTTACCACAGAGCCATCTTTCCTGCCTCTGACTTGTGGTGCCACTAGAGGGCGCCAAACCTCCTTTTGAGAGCAATTACGTGGTTCCCAGGAATCGAACTTCTGACCTTTGGAAGGGCAACCAATGCTCTTAACCACTGAGCTGTCTCTCCAGCTCTTCTTACTGTAGCCAAAAGAGGGCACAAGACCTCATGGCAGATGGTTGTGACCCATTATGTGGTCGCCTGGAATTTAATTCAGGAGGTTGGAAGAGCAGGCAATTCTCTTAACCATTGAGCCATCTCTCTTGCATCTTCCTTCTGTTGCCAGTAGAGGGCACCAAACCTCCTTTTGAGAGCAATTATGTGGTTGCCAGGAATCGAACTTCTGACCTTTGGAAGGGCAGGCAAAGCTCTTAACTACTGAGCTATCTCCCCAGCTCTTCTTTCTGTATCCGAAAGAGGGCACAAGACCTCATTGCAGATGGTTGTGAGCCATTATGTGGTTGCCTGGAATTCAGTTCAGGAGGTTGGAAGAGCAGGCAATGTTCTTAACCACTGAGCCATCTCTCCAACCCGTTTTTCAACTTCTTGAACTAAACCAGGTTTACTCAATGTGGTCTGTGGATCATATCTGCATTCCACTAACATGTGGAGTACAGGGGTCTCCGTGGACATATTGGCCGTTCGCGTACCTCATAGATGAAGTCTAGATAAATTGTTTGTCTGGCTTTAAATTGGTAAACCTTTTGCTGGTGTTTGTCGTCCTTTGGATGTCTTGGATGTGAGTTCTTCTTAAGGAACATGAACATGCCTGTATTTTCTTCTTCTAACCATCTTTCCTCATTCTGCTTGGTGGTGTCCCTGAAGCATGCAGGCTCATGCTGATAGAGCAGTTAGTCTTTATTATCCTAACAAAATGTGTTGCCTAATTCTAAGACAACAACGTGGGCTCTGGCTGTATGTGTCCACTTGGCCTCATCAACCTCAGCAGGCAATGCTCTTAACCACAGAGCCATCTCTCCTGCCTCTTCCTTCTGTTGCCAGTAGAGGGCACCAAACCTCCTTTTGAGAGCAATTATGTGATTTCCAGGAATCGAACTTCTGAACTTTGGAAGAGCAGGCAATGCTCTTAACCACTGAGCCATCTCTCCTGCCTCTCCCCTCTGTTGCCAGTAGAGGGCACCAAACCTCATTTTGAGAGCAACTATGTGATTCCCAGGAATCGAACTTCTGAACTTTGGAAGAGCAGGCAATGCTCTTAACCACTGAGCCATCTCTCCAACCCGTTTTTCAACTTCTTTTACTAAACCAGGTTTACTCAATGTGGTGTGTGGATCACATTTCCATTTCACTAACATGTGGAGTACAGGGGTCTCCGTGGACCCATTGGCCGTTCGTGTACCTCATAGAGGGGGTCTAGATAAATTGTTTCTCTGGCTTAAAATTGGTACACCTTTTGCTGGTTTTTGTCTTCCTTTGGATATCTTGGATGTGAGTTCTTCTTCAGGAACATGAACATGCCTGTATTTTCTTCTTCTAGTCATCTTGCCTTACTCTCCTTGGTGTTGTCTCTGAAGCACGCTGGCTCGTGGTGATAGAGCTGTGAGCCTTTAACATCCTAACAAAAGCTTTTGCCTCATTCAGTCACAACAACGCGGGCCCTGGCCCTTGGCCCTGACTCTATGTCTGTCTGTGGTCTCATCAAACTCAGCAGGCAATGCTCTTTACCACAGAGCCATCTCTCTTGCCTCTTCCTTGTGGTGCGACTAGAGGGCGCCAAACCTACTTTTGAGAGCAATTACGTGGTTCCCAGGAATCGAACTTCTGATTTTCGGAAGGGCAGCCAATGTTCTGAACCAATGACCTATCTCTCCAGCTTTTCTTACTGTAGCCAAAAGAGGGCAAAAGACCTCATGGCAGATGGTTGTGAATCATTATGTGGTTGCCTGCAATTGATTTCAGGAGGTTCTAAGAGCAGGCAATGCTCTTAAGCACTGAACCATCTCTCATGCCTCTTCTTTTTTGCCAGAAAAGGGCACCAAATCTACCTTTTGAGAGCAATTATGGGATTGCCAGGAATGGAACTTCTGACCTTTGGAAGGGCAGCCAAAGCTCTTATCCACTGAGCTAACACCCCAGCTCTTATTTTTGTATCCAAAAGAGGGCACAAGACCTCATTGCAGATGGTTGTGAGCCATTATGTGGTTGCCTGGAATTGAATTCAGGAGGTTGGAAGAGGAGGTAATGATCTTAACCACGGAGCCATCTCTCATGCCTCTTCCTTATGTTGCCAGTAGAGGGCACCAAACCTCCTTTTGAGAGCAATTATGTGATTTCCAGGAATCGAACTTCTGACCTTTGGAAGAGCAGGCAATGCTCTTAACCACTGAGCCATCTCTCCAACCCGTTTTTCAACTTGTGTTACTAAACCAGCTTTAGTCAATGTGGTGTGTGGATCACATCTCCATTTCCCTAACGTGTGGAGTACAGGGGTCTGCATGGACCTATTGGCCATTCATGTACCTCATAGAGGAGGTCTAGATAAATTGTTTCTCTGGCTTTAAATAGGTTAACATTTTGCTGGTGTTTGTAGTCCTTTGATTGTCTTGGATATGAGTTCTTCTTCAGGCACATGAACATGCCAATATTTTCTTCTTCTAGCCATCTTGCCTTACTCTCCTTGGTGTTGTCTCTGAAGCACGCTGGCTCATGGTGATAGAGCTGTGAGTCTTTAACATCCTAACAAGAGCTTTTGCCTCATTCAGTCACAACAACGTGGGCCCTGGCCCTGTGCCCCGACTCTATGTCTGTTCTTGGCCTCATCAAACTCAGCAGGCAAAGCTCTTTACCACAGAGCCATCTTTCCTGCCTCTTCCTTGTGGTGCCACTAGAGGGCGCCAAACCTCCTTTTGAGAGCAATTACGTGGTTCCCAGGAATCGAACTTCTGACCTTTGGAAGGGAAACCAATGCTCTTAACCACTGAGCTGTCTCTCCAGCTCTTCTTACTGTAGCCAAAACAGGGCACAAGACCTCATGGCAGATGGTTGCGACCCATTATGTGGTCGCCTGGAATTGAATTCAGGAGGTTGGAAGAGCAGGCAATTCTCTTAACCATTGAGCCATCTCTCTTGCATCTTCCTTCTGTTGCCAGTAGAGGGCACCAAACCTCCTTTTGAGAGCAATTATGTGGTTGCCAGGAATCGAACTACTGAACTTTGGAAGGGCAGGCCAAGCTCTTAACCACTGAGCTATCTCCCCAGCTCTTATTTCTGTATCCAAAAGAGGGCACAAGACCTCATTGCAGATGGTTGTGAGCCATTATGTGGTTGCCTGGAATTCAGTTCAGAGGTTGGAAGAGCAGGCAATGTTCTTAACCACTGAGCCATCTCTCCAACCCGTTTTTCAACTTCTTGAACTAAACCAGGTTTACTCAATGTGGTGTGTGGATCATATCTGCATTCCACTAACATGTGGAGTACAGGGGTCTCCGTGGACATATTGGCCGTTCGCGTACCTCATAGATGAAGTCTAGATAAATTGTTTGTCTGGCTTTAAATTGGTAAACCTTTTGCTGGTGTTTGTCGTCCTTTGGATGTCTTGGATGTGAGTTCTTCTTAAGGAACATGAACATGCCTGTATTTTCTTCTTCTAACCATCTTTCCTCATTCTGCTTGGTGGTGTCCCTGAAGCATGCAAGCTCATGTTGATAGAGCTGTGAGTCTTTATTATCCTAACAAAATGTGTTGCCTAATTCTGAGACAACTACGTGGGCCCTGTCTGTATGTGTCCACTTGGCCTCATCAACCTCAGCAGGCAATGCTCTGAACCACTGAGCCATCTCTCCTGCCCCTTCCTTCTGTTGCCAGTAGAGGGCACCAAACCTCCTTTTGAGAGCAATTATGTGATTTCCAGGAATCGAACTTCTGAACTTTGGAAGAGTAGGCAATGCTCTTAACCACTGAGACATCTCTCATGCCTCTCCCCTCTGTTGCCAGTAGAGGGCACCAAACCTCATTTTGAGAGCAACTATGTGATTTCCAGGAATCGAACTTCTGAACTTTGGAAGAGCAGGCAATGCTCTTAACCACTGAGCCATCTCTCCTGCCTCTCCCCTCTGTTGCCAGTAGAGGGCACCAAACCTCATTTTGAGAGCAACTATGTGATTCCCAGGAATCGAACTTCTGAACTTTGGAAGAGCAGGCAATGCTCTTAACCACTGAGCCATCTCTCCAACCCGTTTTTCAACTTCTTTTACTAAACCAGGTTTACTCAATGTGGTGTGTGGATCACATCTCCATTTCCCTAACATGTGGAGTACAGGGGTCTCCGTGGACCTATTGGCCGTTCGTGTACCTCATAGAGGAGGTCTAGATAAATTGTTTCTCTGGCTTAAAATTGGTACACCTTTTGCTGGTGTTTGTCGTCCTTTGGATGTCTTGGATGTGAGTTCTTCTTCAGGAACATGAACATGCCTGTATTTTCTTCTTCTAGTCATCTTGCCTTACTCTCCTTGGTGTTGTCTCTGAAGCACGCTGGCTCGTGGTGATAGAGCTGTGAGCCTTTAACATCCTAACAAAAGCTTTTGCCTCATTCAGTCACAACAACGCGGGCCCTGGCCCTTGGCCCTGACTCTATGTCTGTATGTGGTCTCATCAAACTCAGCAGGCAATGCTCTTTACCACAGAGCCATCTCTCTTGCCTCTTCCTTGTGGTGCCACTAGAGGGCGCCAAACCTCCTTTTGAGAGCAATTATTTCGTAGCCATGAATCGAACGTCTGACCTTCGGAAGGGCAACCAATGCTCTTAACCACTGAGCTGTCTCTCCAGCTCTTCTTACTGTAGCCAAAAGAGGGCACAGACCTCATTGCAGATGGTTGTGAGCCATTATGTGGTTGCCTGGAATAGAATTCAGGAGGTTGGAAGAGGAGGCAATGATCCTAACCACGGAGCCATCTCTCATGCCTCTTCCTTATGTTGCCAGTAGAGGGCACCAAACCTCCTTTTGAGAGCAATTATGTGATTTCCAGGAATCGAACTTCTGACCTTTGGAAGAGCAGGCAATGCTCTTAACCACTGAGCCATCTCTCCAACCCGTTTTTCAACTTCTTTTACTAAACCAGCTTTAGTCAATGTGGTGTGTGGATCACATCTCCATTTCCCTGACGTGTGGAGTACAGGGGTCTGCATGGACCTATTGGCCATTCATGTACCTCATAGAGGAGGTCTAGATAAATTGTTTCTCTGGCTTTAAATAGGTTAACATTTTGCTGGTGTTTGTAGTCCTTTGATTGTCTTGGATATGAGTTCTTCTTCAGGCACATGAACATGCCAATATTTTCTTCTTCTAGCCATCTTGCCTTACTCTCCTTGGTGTTGTCTCTGAAGCACGCTGGCTCATGGTGATAGAGCTGTGAGTCTTTAACATCCTAACAAGAGCTTTTGCCTCATTCAGTCACAACAACGTGGGCCCTGGCCCTGTGCCCCGACTCTATGTCTGTTCTTGGCCTCATCAAACTCAGCAGGCAGAGCTCTTTACCACAGAGCCATCTTTCCTGCCTCTTCCTTCTGTTGCCACTAGAGGGCGCCAAACCTCCTTTTGAGAGCAATTACGTGGTTCCCAGGAATCGAACTTCTGACCTTTGGAAGGGCAACCAATGCTCTTAACCACTGAGCTGTCTCTCAAGCTCTTCTTACTGTAGCCAAAAGAGGGCACAAGACCTCACGGCAGATGGTTGCGACCCATTATGTGGTCGCCTGGAATTGAATTCAGGAGGTTGGAAGAGCAGGCAATTCTCTTAACCATTGAGCCATCTCTCCAATCCGTTTTTCAACTTCTTGAACTAAACCAGGTTTACTCAATGTGGTGTGTGGATCATATCTGCATTCCACTAACATGTGGAGTACAGGGGTCTCCATGGACATATTGGCCGTTCGCCTACCTCATGGATGAAGTCTAGATAAATTGTTTGTCTGGCTTTAAATTGGTAAACCTTTTGCTGGTGTTTGTCGTCCTTTGGATGTCTTGGATGTGAGTTCTTCTTAAGCAACATGAACATGCCTGTATTTTCTTCTCCTAACCATCTTTCCTCATTCTGCTTGGTGGTGTCCCTGAAGCATGCAGGCTCATGCTGATAGAGCTGTGAGTCTTTATTATCCTAACCAAATGTGTTGCCTGATTCTGAGACAACAACGTGGGCCCTGGCTGTATGTGTCCACTTGGCCTCATCAACCTCAGCAGGCAATGCTCTTAACCACTGAGCCAACTCTCCTGCCTCTTCCTTCTGTTGCCAGTAGAGGGCACCAAACCTCATTTTGAGAGCAATTATGTGATTTCCAGGAATCGAACTTCTGAACTTTAGAAGAGCAGGCAATGCTCTTAACCACTGAGCCATCTCTCCTACCCGTTTTTCAACTTCTTTTACTAAACCAGGTTTACTCAATGTGGTGTGTGGATCACATCTCCATTTCCCTAACATGTGGAGTACAGGGGTCTCCGTGGACCTATTGGCCGTTCGTGTACCTCATAGAGGAGGTCTAGATAAATTGTTTCTCTGGCTTAAAATTGGTACACCTTTTGCTGGTGTTTGTCGTCCTTTGGATGTCTTGGATGTGAGTTCTTCTTCAGGAACATGAACATGCCTGTATTTTCTTCTTCTAGTCATCTTGCCTTACTCTCCTTGGTGTTGTCTCTGAAGCACGCTGGCTCGTGGTGATAGAGCTGTGAGCCTTTAACATCCTAACAAAAGCTTTTGCCTCATTCAGTCACAACAACGCGAGCCCTGGCCCTTGGCCCTGACTCTATGTCTGTATGTGGTCTCATCGAACTCAGCAGGCAATGCTCTTTACCACAGAGCCATCTCTCTTGCCTCTTCCTTGTGGTGCCACTAGAGGGCGCCAAACCTCCTTTTGAGAGCAATTACGTGGTTCCCAGGAATCGAACTTCTGACCTTTGGAAGGGCAACCAATGCTCTTAACCACTGAGCTGTCTCTCCAGCTCTTCTTACTGTAGCCAAAAGAGGGCACAGACCTCATTGCAGATGGTTGTGAGCCATTATGTGGTTGCCTGGAATAGAATTCAGGAGTTTGGAAGGGGAGGCAATGATCCTAACCACGGAGCCATCTCTCATGCCTCTTCCTTATGTTGCCAGTAGAGGGCACCAAACCTCCTTTTGAGCGCAATTATGTGATTTCCAGGAATCGAACTTCTGACCTTTGGAAGAGCAGGCAATGCTCTTAACCACTGAGCCATCTCTCCTACCCGTTTTTCAACTTCTTTTACTAAACCAGCTTTAGTCAATGTGGTGTGTGGATCACATCTCCATTTCCCTGACGTGTGGAGTACAGGGGTCTGCATGGACCTATTGGCCATTCATGTACCTCATAGAGGAGGTCTAGATAAATTGTTTCTCTGGCTTTAAATAGGTTAACATTTTGCTGGTGTTTGTAGTCCTTTGATTGTCTTGGATATGAGTTCTTCTTCAGGCACATGAACATGCCAATATTTTCTTCTTCTAGCCATCTTGCCTTACTCTCCTTGGTGTTGTCTCTGAAGCACGCTGGCTCATGGTGATAGAGCTGTGAGTCTTTAACATCCTAACAAGAGCTTTTGCCTCATTCAGTCACAACAACGTGGGCCCTGGCCCTGTGCCCCGACTCTATGTCTGTTCTTGGCCTCATCAAACTCAGCAGGCTGAGCTCTTTACCACAGAGCCATCTTTCCTGCCTCTTCCTTCTGTTGCCACTAGAGGGCGCCAAACCTCCTTTTGAGAGCAATTACGTAGTTCCCAGGAATCGAACTTCTGACCTTTGGAAGGGCAACCAATGCTCTTAACCACTGAGCTGTCTCTCCAGCTCTTCTTACTGTAGCCAAAAGAGGGCACAAGACCTCATGGCAGATGGTTGTGACCCATTATGTGGTCGCCTGGAATTGAATTCAGGAGGTTGGAAGAGCAGGCAATTCTCTTAACCATTGAGCCATCTCTCTTGCATCTTCCTTCTGTTGCCAGTAGAGGGCACCAAACCTCCTTTTGAGAGCAATTATGTGGTTGCCAGAAATCGAACTTCTGACCTTTGGAAGGGCAGGCAAAGCTCTTAACCACTGAGCTATCTCCGCAGCTCTTCTTTCTGTATCCAAAAGAGGGCAAAAGACCTCATTGCAGATGGTTGTGAGCCATTATGTGGTTGCCTGGAATTCAGTTCAGGAGGTTGGAAGAGCAGGCAATGTTCTTAACCACTGAGCCATCTCTCCAACCCGATTTTCAACTTCTTGAACTAAACCAGGTTTACTCAATGTGGTGTGTGGATCATATCTGCATTCCACTAACATGTGGAGTACAGGGGTCTCCATGGACATATTGGCCGTTCGCGTACCTCATGGATTAAGTCTAGATAAATTGTTTCTCTGGCTTAAAATTGGTACACCTTTTGCTGGTGTTTGTCGTCCTTTGGATGTCTTGGATGTGAGTTCTTCTTCAGGAACATGAACATGCCTGTATTTTCTTCTTCTAGTCATCTTGCCTTACTCTCCTTGGTGTTGTCTCTGAAGCACGCTGGCTCGTGGTGATAGAGCTGTGAGCCTTTAACATCCTAACAAAAGCTTTTGCCTCATTCAGTCACAACAACGCGGGCCCTGGCCCTTGGCCCTGACTCTATGTCTGTATGTGGTCTCATCGAACTCAGCAGGCAATGCTCTTTACCACAGAGCCATCTCTCTTGCCTCTTCCTTGTGGTGCCACTAGAGGGCGCCAAACCTCCTTTTGAGAGCAATTACGTGGTTCCCAGGAATCGAACTTCTGACCTTTGGAAGGGCAACCAATGCTCTTAACCACTGATCTGTCTCTCCAGCTCTTCTTACTGTAGCCAAAAGAGGGCACAGACCTCATTGCAGATGGTTGTGAGGCATTATGTGGTTGCCTGGAATAGAATTCAGGAGTTTGGAAGGGGAGGCAATGATCCTAACCACGGAGCCATCTCTCATGCCTCTTCCTTATGTTGCCAGTAGAGGGCACCAAACCTCCTTTTGAGAGCAATTATGTGATTTCCAGGAATCGAACTTCTGACCTTTGGAAGAGCAGGCAATGCTCTTAACCACTGAGCCATCTCTCCTACCCGTTTTTCAACTTCTTTTACTAAACCAGCTTTAGTCAATGTGGTGTGTGGATCACATCTCCATTTCCCTGACATATGGAGTACAGGGGTCTGCATGGACCTATTGGCCATTCATGTACCTCATAGAGGAGGTCTAGATAAATTGTTTCTCTGGCTTTAAATAGGTTAACATTTTGCTGGTGTTTGTAGTCCTTTGATTGTCTTGGATATGAGTTCTTCTTCAGGCACATGAACATGCCTGTATTTTCTTCTTCTAGCCATCTTGCCTTACTCTCCTTGGTGTTGTCTCTGAAGCACGCTGGCTCATGGTGATAGAGCTGTGAGTCTTTAACATCCTAACAAGAGCTTTTGCCTCATTCAGTCACAACAACGTGGGCCCTGGCCTTGTGCCCCGACTCTATGTCTGTTCCTGGCCTCATCAAACTCAGCAGGCAAAGCTCTTTACCACAGAGCCATCTTTCCTGCCTCTTCCTTGTGGTGCCACTAGAGGGCGCCAAACCTCCTTTTGAGAGCAATTACGTGGTTCCCAGGAATCGAACTTCTGACCTTTGGAAGGGCAACCAATGCTCTTAACTACTGAGCTGTCTCTCCAGCTCTTCTTACTGTAGCCAAAAGAGGGCACAAGACCTCATGGCAGATGGTTGTGACCCATTATGTGGTCGCCTGGAATTGAATTCAGGAGGTTGGAAGAGCAGGCAATTCTCTTAACCATTTAGCCATCTCTCTTGCATCTTCCTTCTGTTGCCAGTAGAGGGCACCAAACCTCCTTTTGAGAGCAATTATGTGGTTGCCAGGAATCGAACTTCTGACCTTTGGAAGGGCAGGCAAAGCTCTTACCCACTGAGCTATCTCCCCAGCTCTTCTTTCTGTATCCAAAAGAGGGCACAAGACCTCAATGCAGATGGTTGTGAGCCATTATGTGGTTGCCTGGAATTCAGTTCAGGAGGTTGGAAGAGCAGGCAATGTTCTTAAGCACTGAGCCATCTCTCCAACCCGTTTTTCAACTTCTTGAACTAAACCAGGTTACTCAATGTGGTGTGTTTATCATATCTGCATTCCACTAACATGTGGAGTACAGGGGTCTCCGTGGACATATTGGCCGTTCGCGTACCTCATAGATAAAGTCTAGATAAATTGTTTGTCTGGCTTTAAATTGGTAAACCTTTTGCTGGTGTTTGTCGTCCTTTGGATGTCTTGGATGTGAGTTCTTCTTAAGGAACATGAACATGCCTGTATTTTCTTCTTCTAACCATCTTTCCTCATTCTGCTTGGTGGTGTCCCTGAAGCATGCATGCTCATGCTGATAGAGCTGTGAGTCTTTATTATCCTAACAAAATGTTTTGCCTGATTCTGAGACAACAACGTGGGCCCTGGCTTTATGTGTCCACTTGGCCTCATCAACCTCAGCAGGCAATGCTCTTAACCACTGAGCCATCTCTCCTGCCTCTTCCTTCTGTTGCCAGTAGAAGGCACCAAACCTCCTTTTGAGAGCAATTATGTGATTTCCAGGAATCGAACTTCTGAACTTTGGAAGAGCAGGCAATGCTCTTAACCACTGAGCCATCTCCCCTGCCTCTCCCCTCTGTTGCCAGTAGAGGGCACCAAACCTCATTTTGAGAGCAACTATGTGATTCCCAGGAATCGAACTTCTGAACTTTGGAAGAGCAGGCAATGCTCTTAACCACTGAGCCATCTCTCCAACCCGTTTTTCAACTTCTTTTACTAAACCAGGTTTACTCAATGTGGTGTGTGGATCACATCTCCATTTCCCTAACATGTGGAGTACAGGGGTCTCCGTGGACCTATTGGCCGTTCGTGTACCTCATAGAGGAGGTCTAGATAAATTGTTTCTCTGGCTTAAAATTGGTACACCTTTTGCTGGTGTTTGTCGTCCTTTGGATGTCTTGGATGTGAGTTCTTCTTCAGGAACATGAACATGCCTGTATTTTCTTCTTCTAGTCATCTTGCCTTACTCTCCTTGGTGTTGTCTCTGAAGCACGCTGGCTCGTGGTGATAGAGCTGTGAGCCTTTAACATCCTAACAAAAGCTTTTGCCTCATTCAGTCACAACAACGCGGGCCCTGGCCCTTGGCCCTGACTCTATGTCTGTCTGTGGTCTCATCAAACTCAGCAGGCAATGCTCTTTACCACAGAGCCATCTCTCTTGCCTCTTCCTTGTGGTGCCACTAGAGGGTGCCAAACCTCTTTTTGAGAGCAATTATTTGGTAGCCAGGAATCGAACTTCTGACCTTCAGAAGGGCAGCCAATGCTCTTAACCACTGACCTATCTCTCCAGCTTTTCTTACTGTAGCCAAAAGAGGGCACAAGACCTCATGGCAGATGGTTGTGAATCATTATATGGTTGCCTGCAATTGATTTCAGGAGGTTCTAAGAGCAGGCAATTCTCTTAAGCACTGAACCATCTCTCATGCCTCTTCTTTTTTGCCAGTAAAGGGCACCAAATCTACCTTTTGAGAGCAATTATGGGATTGCCAGGAATGGATCTTCTGACCTTTGGAAGGGCAGCCAAAGCTCTTATCCACTTAGCTAACACCCCAGCTCTTATTTTTGTATCCAAAAGAGGGCACAAGACCTCATTGCAGATGGTTGTGAGCCATTATGTGGTTGCCTGGAATTGAATTCAGGAGGTTGGAAGAGGAGGGAATGATCTTAACCACGGAGCCATCTCTCATGCCTCTTCCTTATGTTGCCAGTAGAGGGCACCAAACCTCCTTTTGAGAGCAATTATGTGATTTCCAGGAATCGAACTTCTGACCTTTGGAAGAGCAGGCAATGCTCTTAACCACTGAGCCATCTCTCCAACCCGTTTTTCAACTTCTTTTACTAAACCAGCTTTAGTCAATGTGGTGTGCGGATCACATCACCATTTCCCTGACGTGTGGAGTACAGGGCTCTGCATGGACCTATTGGCCATTCATGTACCTCATAGAGGAGGTCTAGATAAATTGTTTCTCTGGCTTTAAATAGGTTAACATTTTGCTGGTGTTTGTAGTCCTTTGATTGTCTTGGATATGAGTTCTTCTTCAGGCACATGAACATGCCTGTATTTTCTTCTTCTAGCCATCTTGCCTTACTCTCCTTGGTGTTGTCTCTGAAGCACGCTGGCTCATGGTGATAGAGCTGTGAGTCTTTAACATCCTAACAAGCGCTTTTGCCTCTTTCAGTCACAACAACGTGGGCCCTGGCCCTGTGCCCCGACTCTATGTCTGTTCTTGGCCTCATCAAACTCAGCAGGCAAAGCTATTTACCACAGAGCCATCTTTCCTGACTCTTCCTTGTGGTGACACTAGAGGGCGCCAAACCTCCTTTTGAGAGCAATTACGTGGTTCCCAGGAATCGAACTTCTGACCTTTGGAAGGGCAACCAATGCTCTTAACCACTGAGCTGTCTCTCCAGCTCTTCTTACTGTAGCCAAAAGAGGGCACAAGACCTCATGGCAGATGGTTGTGACCCATTATGTGGTCGCCTGGAATTGAATTCAGGAGGTTGGAAGAGCAGGCAATTCTCTTAACCATTGAGCCATCTCTCTTGCATCTTCCTTCTGTTGCCAGTAGAGGGCACCAAACCTCCTTTTGAGAGCAATTATTTGGTTGCCGGGAATCGAACTTCTGACCTTTGGAAGGGAAGGCAAAGCTCTAAACCACTGAGCTATCTCCCCAGCTCTTCTTTCTGTATCCAAAAGAGGGCACAAGACCTCATTGCAGATGGTTGTGAGCAATTATGTGATTGCCTGGAATTCAGTTTAGGAGGTTGGAAGAGCAGGCAATGTTCTTAACCACTGAGCCATCTCTCCAACCCGTTTTTCAACTTCTTGAACTAAACCAGGTTTACTCAATGTGGTGTGTGGATCATATCTGCATTCCACTAACATGTGGAGTACAGGGGTCTCCATGGACATATTGGCCGTTCGCGTACCTCATAGATGAAGTCTAGATAAATTGTTTGTCTGGCTTTAAATTGGTAAACCTTTTGCTGGTGTTTGTCGTCCTTTGGATGTCTTGGATGTGAGTTCTTCTTAAGGAACATGAACATGCCTGTATTTTCTTCGTCTAACCATCTTTCCTCATTCTGCTTGGTGGTGTCCCTGAAGCATGCAGGCTCATGCTGATAGAGCTGTGACTCTTTATTATCCTAACAAAATGTGTTGCCTAATTCTGAGACAACAACGTGGGCCCTGGCAGTATGTGTCCACTTGGCCTCATCAACCTCAGCAGGCAATGCTCTGAACCACTGAGCCATCTCTCCTGCCTCTTCCTTCTGTTGCCAGTAGAGGGCACCAAACCTCCTTTTGAGAGCAATTATGTGATTTCCAGGAATCGAACTTCTGAACTTTGGAAGAGCAGGCAATGATCTTAACCACTGAGCAATCTCTCCTGCCTCTCCCCTCTGTTCCCAGTAGAGGGCACCAAACCTCATTTTGAGAGCAACTATGTGATTCCCAGGAATCGAACTTCTGAACTTTGGAAGAGCAGGCAATGCTCTTAACCACTGAGCCATCTCTCCAACCCGTTTTTCAACTTCTTTTACTAAACCAGGTTTACTCAATGTGGTGTGTGGATCACATCTCCATTTCCCTAACATGTGGAGTACAGGGGTCTCCGTGGACCTATTGGCCGTTCGTGTACCTCATAGAGGAGGTCTAGATAAATTGTTTCTCTGGCTTAAAATTGGTACACCTTTTGCTGGTGTTTGTCGTCCTTTGGATGTCTTGGATGTGAGTTCTTCTTCAGGAACATGAACATGCCTGTATTTTCTTCTTCTAGTCATCTTGCCTTACTCTCCTTGGTGTTGTCTCTGAAGCACGCTGGCTCGTGGTGATAGAGCTGTGAGCCTTTAACATCCTAACAAAAGCTTTTGCCTCATTCAGTCACAACAACGCGGGCCCTGGCCCTTGGCCCTGACTCTATGTCTGTCTGTGGTCTCATCAAACTCAGCAGGCAATGCTCTTTACCACAGAGCCATCTCTCTTGCCTCTTCCTTGTGGTGCCACAAGAGGGCGCCAAACCTCCTTTTGAGAGCAATTATTTGGTAGCCAGGAATCGAACTTCTGACCTTCGGAAGGGCAGCCAATGTTCTTAACCACTGACCTATCTCTCCAGCTTTTCTTACTGTAGCCAAAAGAGGGCACAAGACCTCATGGCAGATGGTTGTGAATCATTATGTGGTTGCCTGCAATTGATTTCAGGAGGTACTAAGAGCAGGCAATGCTCTTAAGCACTGAACCATCTCTCATGCCTCTTCTTTTTTGCCAGTAAAGGGCACCAAATCTACCTTTTGAGAGCAATTATGGGATTGCCAGGAATGGAACTTCTGACCTTTGGAAGGGCAGCCAAAGCTCTTATCCACTGAGCTAACACCCCAGCTCTTATTTTTGTATCGAAAAGTGGGCACAAGACCTCATTGTAGATGGTTGTGAGCCATTATGTGGTTGCCTGGAATTGAATTCAGGAGGTTGGAAGAGGAGGCAATGATCTTAACCACGGAGCCATCTCTCATGCCTCTTCCTTATGTTGCCAGTAGAGGGCACCAAACCTCCTTTTGAGAGCAATTATGTGATTTCCAGGAATCGAACTTCTGACCTTTGGAAGAGCAGGCAATGCTCTTAACCACTGAGCCATCTCTCCAACCCGTTTTTCAACTTCTTTTACTAAACCAGCTTTAGTCAATGTGGTGTGTGGATCACATCTCCATTTCCCTAACGTGTGGAGTACAGGGGTCTGCATGGACCTATTGGCCATTCGTGTACCTCATAGAGGAGGTCTAGATAAATTGTTTCTCTGGCTTTAAATAGGTTAACATTTTGCGGGTGTTTGTAGTCCTTTGATTGTCTTGGATATGAGTTCTTCTTCAGGCATATGAACATGCCAATATTTTCTTCTTCTAGCCATCTTGCCTTACTCTCCTTGGTGTTGTCTCTGAAGCACGCTGGCTCATGGTGATAGAGCTGTGAGTCTTTAACATCCTAACAAGAGCTTTTGCCTCATTCAGTCACAACAACGTGGGCCCTGGCTCTGTGCCCCGACTCTATGTCTGTTCTTGGCCTCATCAAACTCAGCAGGCAAAGCTCTTTACCACAGAGCCATCTTTCCTGCCTCTTCCTTCTGTTGCCACTAGAGGGCGCCAAACCTCCTTTTGAGAGCAATTACGTGGTTCCCAGGAATCGAACTTCTGACCTTTGGAAGGGCAACCAATGCTCTTAACCACTGAGCTGTCTCTCCAGCTCTTCTTACTGTAGCCAAAAGAGGGCACAGACCTCATTGCAGATGGTTGTGAGCCATTATGTGGTTGCCTGGAATAGAATTCAGGAGGTTGGAAGAGGAGGCAATGATCCTAACCACGGAGCCATCTCTCATGCCTCTTCCTTATGTTGCCAGTAGAGGGCACCAAACCTCCTTTTGAGAGCAATTATGTGATTTCCAGGAATCGAACTTCTGACCTTTGGAAGAGCAGGCAATGCTCTTAACCACTGAGCCATCTCTCCAACCCGTTTTTCAACTTCTTTTACTAAACCAGCTTTAGTCAATGTGGTGTGTGGATCACATCTCCATTTCCCTGACGTGTGGAGTACAGGGGTCTGCATGGACTTATTGGCCATTCATGTACCTCATAGAGGAGGTCTAGATAAATTGTTTCTCTGGCTTTAAATAGGTTAACATTTTGCTGGTGTTTGTAGTCCTTTGATTGTCTTGGATATGAGTTCTTCTTCAGGCACATGAACATGCCAATATTTTCTTCTTCTAGCCATCTTGCCTTACTCTCCTTGGTGTTGTCTCTGAAGCACGCTGGCTCATGGTGATAGAGCTGTGAGTCTTTAACATCCTAACAAGAGCTTTTGCCTCATTCAGTCACAAGAACGTGGGCCCTGGCCCTGTGCCCCGACTCTATGTCTGTTCTTGGCCTCATCAAACTCAGCAGGCAGAGCTCTTTACCACAGAGCCATCTTTCCTGCCTCTTCCTTTT
Organism: Chionomys nivalis; assembly: GCF_950005125.1. Classification (NCBI taxonomy): domain Eukaryota; kingdom Metazoa; phylum Chordata; class Mammalia; order Rodentia; family Cricetidae; genus Chionomys; species Chionomys nivalis. The sequence goes on along the minus strand of NW_026646876.1, from coordinate 19,626 downwards.
GTTGCCAGTAGAGGGCGCCAAACCTCCTTTTGAGAGCAATTACGTGGTTCCCAGGAATCGAAATTCTGACCTTTGGAAGGGCAACCAATGCTCTTAACCACTGAGCTGTCTCTCCAGCTCTTCTTACTGTAGCCAAAAGAGGGCACAAGACCTCATGGCAGATGGTTGTGACCCATTATGTGGTCGCCTGGAATTGAATTCAGGAGGTTGGAAGAGCAAGCAATTCTCTTAACCATTGAGCCATCTCTCTTGCATCTTCCTTCTGTTGCCAGTAGAGGGCACCAAACCTCCTTTTGAGAGCAATTATGTGGTTGCCAGGAATGGAACTTCTGACCTTTGGAAGGGCAGGCAAAGCTCGTAACCACTGAGATATCTCCCCAGCTCTTCTTTCTGTATCCAAAAGAGGGCCCAAGACCTCATTGCAGATGGTTGTGAGCCATTATGTGGTTGCCTGGAATTCAGTTCAGGAGGTTGGAAGAGCAGGCAATGTTCTTAACCACTGAGCCATCTCTCCAACCCGTTTTTCAACTTCTTGAACTAAACCAGGTTTACTCAATGTGGTTTGTGGATCATATCTGCATTCCACTAACCTGTGGAGTAGAGGGGTCTCCGTGGACATATTGGCCGTTCGCATACCTCATAGTTGAAGTCTAGGTAAATTGTTTGTCTGGCTTTAAATTGGTAAACCTTTTGCTGGTGTTTGTCGTCCTTTGGATGTCTTGGATGTGAGTTCTTCTTAAGGAACATGAACATGCCTGTATTTTCTTCTTCTAACCATCTTTCCTCATTCTGCTTGGTGGTGTCCCTGAAGCATGCAGGCTAATGCTGATAGATCTGTGAGTCTTTATTATCCTAACAAAATGTGTTGCCTGATTCTGAGACAACAACGTGGGCCCTGGCTGTATGTGTCCACTTGGCCTCATCAACCTCAGCAGGCAATGCTCTTAACCACTGAGCCATCTCTCCTGCCTCTTCCTTCTGTTGCCAGTAGAGGGCACCAAACCTCCTTTTGAGAGCAATTATGTGATTTCCAGGAATCGAACTTCTGAACTTTGGAAGAGCAGGCAATGCTCTTAACCACTGAGCCATCTCTCCAACCCGTTTTTCAACTTCTTTTACTAAACCAGGTTTACTCAATGTGGTGTGTGGATCACATCTCCATTTCCCTAACATGTGGAGTACAGGGGTCTCCGTGGACCTATTGGCCGTTCGTGTACCTCATAGAGGAGGTCTAGATAAATTGTTTCTCTGGCTCTAAATTGGTACACATTTTGCTGGTGTTTGTCGTTTTTTGGATGTCTTGGATGTGAGTTCTTCTTCAGGAACATGAACATGCCTGTATTTTCTTCTTCTAGTCATCTTGCCTTACTCTCCTTGGTGTTGTCTCTGAAGCACGCTGGCTCGTGGTGATAGAGCTGTGAGCCTTTAACATCCTAACAAAAGCTTTTGCCTCATTCAGTCACAACAACACGGGACCTGGCCCTTGGCCCTGACTCTATGTCTGTCTGTGGTCTCATCAAACTCAGCAGGCAATGCTCTTTACCACAGAGCCATCTCTCTTGCCTCTTCCTTGTGGTGCCACTAGAGGGCGCCAAACCTCCTTTTGAGAGCAATTATTTGGTAGCCAGGAATCGAACTTCTGACCTTCGGAAGGGCAGCCAATGTTCTTAACCACTGACCTATCTCTCCAGCTTTTCTTACTGTAGCCAAAAGTGGGCACAAGACCTCATGGCAGATGGTTGTGAATCATTATGTGGTTGCCTGCAATTGATTTCAGGAGGTTCTAAGAGCAGGCAATGCTCTTAAGCACTGAACCATCTCTCATGCCTCTTCTTTTTTGCCAGTAAAGGGCACCAAATCTACCTTTTGAGAGCAATTATGGGATTGCCAGGAATGGAACTTCTGACCTTTGGAAGGGCAGCCAAAGCTCTTATCCACTGAGCTAACACCCCAGCTCTTATTTTTGTATCCAAAAGAGGGCACAAGACCTCATTGCAGATGGTTGTGAGCCATTATGTGGTTGCCTGGAATTGAATTCAGGAGGTTGGAAGAGGAGGCAATGATCTTAACCACGGAGCCATCTCTCATGCCTCTTCCTTATGTTGCCAGTAGAGGGCACCAAACCTCCTTTTGAGAGCAATTATGTGATTTCCAGGAATCGAACTTCTGACCTTTGGAAGAGCAGGCAATGCTCTTAACCACTGAGCCATCTCTCCAACCCGTTTTTCAACTTCTTTTACTAAACCAGCTTTAGTCAATGTGGTGTGTGGATCACATCTCAATTTCCCTAACGTGTGGAGTACAGGGGTCTGCATGGACCTATTGGCCATTCATGTACCTCATAGAGGAGGTCTAGATAAATTGTTTCTCTGGCTTTAAATAGGTTAACATTTTGCGGGTGTTTGTAGTCCTTTGATTGTCTTGGATATGAGTTCTTCTTCAGGCACATGAACATGCCAATATTTTCTTCTTCTAGCCATCTTGCCTTACTCTCCTTGGTGTTGTCTCTGAAGCACGCTGGCTCATGGTGATAGAGCTGTGAGTCTTTAACATCCTAACAAGAGCTTTTGCCTCATTCAGTCACAACAACGTGGGCCCTGGCCCTGTGCCCCGACTCTATGTCTGTTCTTGGCCTCATCAAACTCAGCAGGCAAAGCTCTTTACCACAGAGCCATCTTTCCTGCCTCTTCCTTCTGTTGCCACTAGAGAGCGCCAAACCTCCTTTTGAGAGCAATTACGTGGTTCCCAGGAATCGAACTTCTGACTTTTGGAAGGGCAACCAATGCTCTTAACCACTGAGCTGTCTCTCCAGCTCTTCTTACTGTAGCCAAAAGAGGGCACAGACCTCATTGCAGATGGTTGTGAGCCATTATGTGGTTGCCTGGAATAGAATTCAGGAGGTTGGAAGAGGAGGCAATGATCCTAACCACGGAGCCATCTCTCATGCCTCTTCCTTATGTTGCCAGTAGAGGGCACCAAACCTCCTTTTGAGAGCAATTATGTGATTTCCAGGAATCGAACTTCTGACCTTTGGAAGAGCAGGCAATGCTCTTAACCACTGAGCCATCTCTCCAACCAGTTTTTCAACTTCTTTTGCTAAACCAGGTTTACTCAATGTGGTGTGTGGATCACATCTCCATTTCCCTAACATGTGGAGTACAGGGGTCTCCGTGGACCTATTGGCCGTTCGTGTACCTCATAGAGGAGGTCTAGATCAATTGTTTCTCTGGCTTAAAATTCGTACACATTTTGCTGGTGTTTGTCGTCCTTTGGATGTCTTGGATGTGAGATCTTCTTCAGGAACATGAACATGCCTGTATTTTCTTCTTCTAGTCATCTTGCCTTACTCTCCTTGGTGTTGTCTCTGAAGCACGCTGGCTCGTGGTGATAGAGCTGTGAGCCTTTAACATCCTAACAAAAGCTTTTGCCTCATTCAGTCACAACAACGCGGGCCCTGGCCCTTGGCCCTGACTCTATGTCTGTCTGTGGTCTCATCAAACTCAGCAGGCAATGCTCTTTACCACAGAGCCATCTCTCTTGCCTCTTCCTTGTGGTGCCACTAGAGGGCGCCAAACCTCCTTTTGAGAGCAATTACGTGGTTCCCAGGAATCGAACTTCTGACCTTCGGAAGGGCAGCCAATGTTCTTAACCTCTGACCTATCTCTCCAGCTTTTCTTACTGTAGCCAAAAGAGGGCACAAGACCTCATGGCAGATGGTTGTGAATCATTATGTGGTTGCCTGCAATTGATTTCAGGAGGTTCTAAGAGCAGGCAATGCTCTTAAGCACTGAACCATCTCTCATGCCTCTTCTTTTTTGCCAGTAAAGGGCACCAAATCTACCTTTTGAGAGCAATTATGGGATTGCCAGGAATCGAACTTCTGACCTTTGGAAGGGCAGCCAAAGCTCTTATCCACTGAGCTAACACCCCAGCTCTTATTTTTGTATCCAAAAGAGGGCACAAGACCTCATTGCAGATGGTTGTGAGCCATTATGTGGTTGCCTGGAATTGAATTCAGGAGGTTGGAAGAGGAGGGAATGATCTTAACCACGGAGCCATCTCTCATGCCTCTTCCTTATGTTGCCAGTAGAGGGCACCAAACCTCCTTTTGAGAGCAATTATGTGATTTCCAGGAATCGAACTTCTGACCTTTGGAAGAGCAGGCAATGCTCTTAACCACTGAGCCATCTCTCCAACCCGTTTTTCAACTTCTTTTACTAAACCAGCTTTAGTCAATGTGGTGTGTGGATCACATCTCCATTTCCCTAACGTGTGGAGTACAGGGGTCTGCATGGACCTATTGGCCATTCATGTACCTCATAGAGGAGGTCTAGATAAATTGTTTCTCTGGCTTTAAATAGGTTAACATTTTGCTGGTGTTTGTAGTCCTTTGATTGTCTTGGATATGAGTTCTTCTTCAGGCACATGAACATGCCAATATTTTCTTCTTCTAGCCATCTTGCCTTACTCTCCTTGGTGTTGTCTCTGAAGCACGCTGGCTCATGGTGATAGAGCTGTGAGTCTTTAACATCCTAACAAGAGCTTTTGCCTCATTCAGTCACAACAACGTGGGCCCTGGCCCTGTGCCCCGACTCTATGTCTGTTTTGGCCTCATCAAACTCAGCAGGCAAAGCTCTTTACCACAGAGCCATCTTTCCTGCCTCTTCCTTGTGGTGCCACTAGAGGGCGCCAAACCTCCTTTAGAGAGCAATTACGTGGTTCCCAGGAATCGAACTTCTGACCTTTGGAAGGGCAACCAATGCTCTTAACCACTGAGCTGTCTCTCCAGCTCTTCTTACTGTAGCCAAAAGAGGGCACAAGACCTCATGGCAGATGGTTGTGACCCATTATGTGGTCGCCTGGAATTGAATTCAGGAGGTTGGAAGAGCAAGCAATTCTCTTAACCATTGAGCCATCTCTCTTGCATCTTCCTTCTGTTGCCAGTAGAGGGCACCAAACCTCCTTTTGAGAGCAATTATGTGGTTGCCAGGAATCGAACTTCTGACCTTTGGAAGGGCAGGCAAAGCTCTTAACCACTGAGCTATCTACCCAGCTCTTCTTTCTGTATCCAAAAGAGGGCCCAAGACCTCATTGCAGATGGTTGTGAGCCATTATGTGGTTGCCTGGAATTCAGTTCAGGAGGTTGGAAGAGCAGGCAATGTTCTTAACCACTGAGCCATCTCTCCAACCCGTTTTTCAACTTCTTGAACTAAACCAGGTTTACTCAATGTGGTGTGTGGATCATATCTGCATTCCACTAACCTGTGGAGTACAGGGGTCTCCGTGGACATATTGGCCGTTCGCATACCTCATAGATGAAGTCTAGATAAATTGTTTGTCTGGCTTTAAATTGGTAAACCTTTTGCTGGTGTTTGTCGTCCTTTGGATGTCTTGGATGTGAGTTCTTCTTAAGGAACATGAACATGCCTGTATTTTCTTCTTCTAACCATCTTTCCTCATTCTGCTTGGTGGTGTCCCTGAAGCATGCAGGCTCATGCTGATAGATCTGTGATTCTTTATTATCCTAACAAAATGTGTTGCCTGATTCTGAGACAACAACGTGGGCCCTGGCTGTATGTGTCCACTTGGCCTCATCAACCTCAGCAGGCAATGCTCTTACCACTGAGCCATCTCTCCTGCCTCTTCCTTCTGTTGCCAGTAGAGGGCACCAAACCTCCTTTTGAGAGCAATTATGTGATTTCCAGGAATCGAACTTCTGAACTTTGGAAGAGCAGGCAATGCTCTTAACCACTGAGCCATCTCTCCAACCCGTTTTTCAACTTCTTTTACTAAACCAGGTTTACTCAATGTGGTGTGTGGATCACATCTCCATTTCCCTAACATGTGGAGTACAGGGGTCTCCGTGGACCTATTGGCCGTTCGTGTACCTCATAGAGGAGGTCTAGATAAATTGTTTCTCTGGCTTAAAATTGGTACACCTTTTGCTGGTGTTTGTCGTCCTTTGGATGTCTTGGATGTGAGTTCTTCTTCAGGAACATGAACATGCCTGTATTTTCTTCTTCTAGTCATCTTGCCTTACTCTCCTTGGTGTTGTCTCTGAAGCACGCTGGCTCGTGGTGATAGAGCTGTGAGCCTTTAACATCCTAACAAAAGCTTTTGCCTCATTCAGTCACAACAACGCGGGCCCTGGCCCTTGGCCCTGACTCTATGTCTGTCTGTGGTCTCATCAAACTCAGCAGGCAATGCTCTTTACCACAGAGCCATCTCTCTTGCCTCTTCCTTGTGGTGCCACTAGAGGGCGCCAAACCTCCTTTTGAGAGCAATTATTTGGTAGCCAGGAATCGAACTTCTGACCTTCGGAAGGGCAGCCAATGTTCTTAACCACTGACCTATCTCTCCAGCTTTTCTTACTGTAGCCAAAAGAGGGCACAAGACCTCATGGCAGATGGTTGTGAATCATTACGTGGTTGCCTGCAATTGATTTCAGGAGGTTCTAAGAGCAGGCAATGCTCTTAAGCACTGAACCATCTCTCATGCCTCTTCTTTTTTGCCAGTAAAGGGCACCAAATCTACCTTCTGAGAGCAATTATGGGATTGCCAGGAATGGAAATTCTGACCTTTGAAGGGCAGCCAAAGCTCTTATCCACTGAGCTAACACCCCAGCTCTTATTTTTGTATCCAAAAGAGGGCACAAGACCTCATTGCAGATGGTTGTGAGCCATTTTGTGGTTGCCTGGAATTGAATTCAGGAGGTTGGAGTAGGAGGCAATGATCTTAACCACGGAGCCATCTCTCATGCCTCTTCCTTATGTTGCCAGTAGAGGGCACCAAACCTCCTTTTGAGAGCAATTATGTGATTTCCAGGAATCGAACTTCTGACCTTTGGAAGAGCAGGCAATGTTCTTAACCACTGAGCCATCTCTCCAACCCGTTTTTCAACTTCTTTTACTAAACCAGCTTTAGTCAATGTGGTGTGTGGATCACATCTCCATTTCCCTGACGTGTGGAGTACAGGGGTCTGCATGGACCTATTGGCCATTCATGTACCTCATAGAGGAGGTCTAGATAAATTGTTTCTCTGGCTTTAAATAGGTTAACATTTTGCGGGTGTTTGTAGTCCTTTGATTGTCTTGGATATGAGTTCTTCTTCAGGCACATGAACATGCCAATATTTTCTTCTTCTAGCCATCTTGCCTTACTCTCCTTGGTGTTGTCTCTGAAGCACACTGGCTCATGGTGATGGAGCTGTGAGTCTTTAACATCCTAACAAGAGCTTTTGCCTCATTCAGTCACAACAACGTGGGCCCTAGCCCTGTGCCCCGACTCTATGTCTGTTCTTGGCCTCATCAAACTAAGCAGGCAAAGCTCTTTACCACAGAGCCATCTTTCCTGCCTCTTCCTTCTGTTGCCACTAGAGAGCGCCAAACCTCCTTTTGAGAGCAATTACGTGGTTCCCAGGAATCGAACTTCTGACCTTTGGAAGGGCAACCAATGCTCTTAACCACTGAGCTGTCTCTCCAGCTCTTCTTACTGTAGCCAAAAGAGGGCACAGACCTCATTGCCGATGGTTGTGAGCCATTATGTGGTTGCCTGGAATAGAATTCAGGAGGTTGGAAGAGGAGGCAATGATCCTAACCACGGAGCCATCTCTCATGCCTCTTCCTTATGTTGCCAGTAGAGGGCACCAAACCTCCTTTTGAGAGCAATTATGTGATTTCCAGGAATCGAACTTCTGACCTTTGGAAGAGCAGGCAATGCTCTTAACCACTGAGCCATCTCTCCAACCCGTTTTTCAACTTCTTTTACTAAACCAGCTTTAGTCAATGTGGTGTGTGGATCACATCTCCATTTCCCTGACGTGTGGAGTACAGGGGTCTGCATGGACTTATTGGCCATTCATGTACCTCATAGAGGAGGTCTAGATAAATTGTTTCTCTGGCTTTAAATAGGTTAACATTTTGCTGGTGTTTGTAGTCCTTTGATTGTCTTGGATATGAGTTCTTCTTCAGGCACATGAACATGCCAATATTTTCTTCTTCTAGCCATCTTGCCTTACTCTCCTTGGTGTTGTCTCTGAAGCACGCTGGCTCATGGTGATAGAGCTGTGAGTCTTTAACATCCTAACAAGAGCTTTTGCCTCATTCAGTCACAACAACGTGGGCCCTGGCCCTGTGCCCCGACTCTATGTTTGTTCTTGGCCTCATCAAACTCAGCAGGCAGAGCTCTTTACCACAGAGCCATCTTTCCTGCCTCTTCCTTCTGTTGCCACTAGAGGGCGCCAAACCTCCTTTTGAGAGCAATTACGTGGTTCCCAGGAATCGAACTTCTGACCTTTGGAAGGGCAACCAATGCTCTTAACCACTGAGCTGTCTCTCCAGCTCTTCTTACTGTAGCCAAAAGAGGGCACAAGACCTCATGGCAAATGGTTGTGACCCATTATGTGGTCGCCTGGAATTGAATTCAGGAGGTTGGAAGAGCAGGCAATTCTCTTAACCATTGAGCCATCTCTCTTGCATCTTCCTTCTGTTGCCAGTAGAGGGCACCAACCCTCCTTTTGAGAGCAATTATCTGGTTGCCAGGAATCGAACTTCTGACCTTTGAAAGGGCAGGCAAAGCTCTTAACCACTGAGCTATCTCCACAGCTCTTCTTTCTGTATCCAAAAGAGGGCACAAGACCTCATTGCAGATGGTTGTGAGCCATTATGTGGTTGCCTGGAATTCAGTTCAGGAGGTTGGAAGAGCAGGCAATGTTCTTAACCACTGAGCCATGTCTCCAACCCGTTTTTCAACTTCTTGAACTAAACCAGGTTTACTCAATGTGGTGTGTGGATCATATCTGCATTCCACTAACATGTGGAGTACAGGGGTCTCCGTGGACATATTGGCCGTTCGCGTACCTCATATATGAAGTCTAGATAAATTGTTTGTCTGGCTTTAAATTGGTAAACCTTTTGCTGGTGTTTGTCGTCCTTTGGATGTCTTGGATGTGAGTTCTTCTTAAGGAACATGAACATGCCTGTATTTTTTTCTTCTAACCATCTTTCCTCATTCTGCTTGGTGGTGTCCCTGAAGCATGCAGGCTCATGCTGATAGAGCTGTGAGTCTTTATTATCCTAACAAAATGTGTTGCCTGATTCTGAGACAACAACGTGGGCCCTGGCTGTATGTGTCCACTTGGCCTCATCAACCTCAGCAGGCAATGCTCTGAACCACTGAGCCATCTCTCCTGCCTCTTCCTTCTGTTGCCAGTAGAGGGCACCAAACCTCCTTTTGAGAGCAATTATGTGATTTCCAGGAATCGAACTTCTGAACTTTGGAAGAGCAGGCAATGCTCTTAACCACTGAGCCATCTCTCCTGCCTCTCCCCTCTGTTGCCAGTAGAGGGCACCAAACCTCATTTTGAGAGCAACTATGTGATTCCCAGGAATCGAACTTCTGAACTTTGGAAGAGCAGGCAATGCTCTTAACCACTGAGCCATCTCTCCAACCCGTTTTTCAACTTCTTTTACTAAACCAGGTTTACTCAATGTGGTGTGTGGATCATATCTGCATTCCACTAACATGTGGAGTACAGGGGTCTCCATGGACATATTGGCCGTTCGCGTACCTCATGGATGAAGTCTAGATAAATTGTTTGTCTGGCTTTAAATTGGTAAACCTTTTGCTGGTGTTTGTCGTCCTTTGGATGTCTTGGATGTGAGTTCTTCTTAAGGAACATGAACATGCCTGTATTTTCTTCTTCTAACCATCTTTCCTCATTCTGCTTGGTGGTGTCCCTGAAGCATGCAGGCTCATGCTGATAGAGCTGTGAGTCTTTATTATCCTAACAAAATGTGTTGCCTAATTCTGAGACAACAACGTGGGCCCTGGCTGTATGTGTCCACTTGGCCTCATCAACCTCAGCAGGCAATGCTCTTAACCACTGAGCCATCTCTCCTGCCTCTCCCCTCTGTTGCCAGTAGAGGGCACCAAACCTCATTTTGAGAGCAACTATGTGATTCCCAGGAATCGAACTTCTGAACTTTGGAAGAGCAGGCAATGCTCTTAACCACTGAGCCATCTCTCCAACCCGTTTTTCAACTTCTTTTACTGAACCAGGTTTACTCAATGTGGTGTGTGGATCACATCTCCATTTCCCTAACATGTGGAGTACAGGGGTCTCCGTGGACCTATTGGCCGTTCGTGTACCTCATAGAGGAGGTCTAGATCAATTGTTTCTCTGGCTTAAAATTGGTACACCTTTTGCTGTTGTTTGTCGTCCTTTGGATGTCTTGGATGTGAGTTCTTCTTCAGGAACATGAACATGCCTGTATTTTCTTCTTCTAGTCATCTTGCCTTACTCTCCTTGGTGTTGTCTCTGAAGCACGCTGGCTCGTGGTGATAGAGCTGTGAGCCTTTAACATCCTAACAAAAGCTTTTACCTCATTCAGTCACAACAACGCGTGCCCTGGCCCTTGGCCCTGACTCTATGTCTGTATGTGGTCTCATCAAACTCAGCAGGCAATGCTCTTTACCACAGAGCCATCTCTCTTGCCTCTTCCTTGTGGTGCCACTAGAGGGCGCCAAACCTCCTTTTGAGAGCAATTATTTGGTAGCCAGTAATCGAACTTCTGACCTTCGGAAGGGCAGCCAATGTTCTTAACCACTGACCTATCTCTCCAGCTTTTCTTACTGTAGCCAAAAGAGGGCACAAGACCTCATGGCAGATGGTTGTGAATCATTATGTGGTTGCCTGCAATTGATTTCAGGAGGTTCTAAGAGCAGGCAATGCTCTTAAGCACTGAACCATCTCTCATGCCTCTTCTTTTTTGCCAGTAAAGGGCACCAAATCTACCTTTTGAGAGCAATTATGGGATTGCCAGGAATGGAACTTCTGACCTTTGGAAGGGCAGCCAAAGCTCTTATCCACTGAGCTAACACCCCAGCTCTTATTTTTGTATCCAAAAGAGGGCACAAGACCTCATTGCAGATGGTTGTGAGCCATTATGTGGTTGCCTGGAATTGAATTCAGGAGGTTGGAAGAGGAGGCAATGATCTTAACCACGGAGCCATCTCTCATGCCTCTTCCTTATGTTGCCAGTAGAGGGCACCAAACCTCCTTTTGAGAGCAATTATGTGATTTCCAGGAATCGAACTTCTGAACTTTGGAAGAGCAGGCAATGCTCTTAACCACTGAGCCATCTCTCCAACCCGTTTTTCAACTTCTTTTACTAAACCAGCTTTAGTCAATGTGGTTTGTGGATCACATCTCCATTTCCCTAACGTGTGGAGTACAGGGGTCTGCATGGACCTATTGGCCATTCATGTACCTCATAGAGGAGGTCTAGATAAATTGTTTCTCTGGCTTTAAATAGGTTAACATTTTGCGGGTGTTTGTAGTCCTTTGATTGTCTTGGATATGAGTTCTTCTTCAGGCACATGAACATGCCAATATTTTCTTCTTCTAGCCATCTTGCCTTACTCTCCTTGGTGTTGTCCCTGAAGCACGCTGGCTCGTGGTGATAGAGCTGTGAGCCTTTAACATCCTAACAAAAGCTTTTGCCTCATTCAGTCACAACAACGCGGGCCCTGGCCCTTGGCCCTGACTCTATGTCTGTCTGTGGTCTCATCAAACTCAGCAGGCAATGCTCTTTACCACAGAGCCATCTCTCTTGACTCTTCCTTGTGGTGCCACTAGAGGGCGCCAAACCTCCTTTTGAGAGCAATTATTTGGTAGCCAGGAATCGAACTTCTGACCTTCGGAAGGGCAGCCAATGTTCTTAACCACTGACCTATCTCTCCAGCTTTTCTTACTGTAGCCAAAAGAGGGCACAAGACCTCATGGCAGATGGTTGTGAATCATTATGTGGTTGCCTGCAATTGATTTCAGGAGGTTCTAAGAGCAGGCAATGCTCTGAAGCACTGAACCATCTCTCATGCCTCTTCTTTTTTGCCAGTAAAGGGCACCAAATCTACCTTTTGAGAGCAATTATGGGATTGCCAGGAATGGAACTTCTGACCTTTGGAAGGGCAGCCAAAGCTCTTATCCACTGAGCTAACACCCCAGCTCTTATTTTTGTATCCAAAAGAGGGCACAAGACCTCATTGCAGATGGTTGTGAGCCATTATGTGGTTGCCTGGAATTGAATTCAGGAGGTTGGAAGAGGAGGCAATGATCTTAACCACGGAGCCATCTCTCATGCCTCTTCGTTATGTTGCCAGTAGAGGGCACCAAACCTCCTATTGAGAGCATTTATGTGATTTCCAGGAATCGAACGTCTGACCTTTGGAAGAGCAGGCAATGCTCTTAACCACTGAGCCATCTCTCCAACCCGTTTTTCAACTTCTTGAACTAAACCAGGTTTACTCAATGTGGTGTGTGGATCATATCTGCATTCCACTAACATGTGGAGTACAGGGGTCTCCGTGGACATATTGGCCGTTCGCGTACCTCATAGATGAAGTCTAGATAAATTGTTTGTCTGGCTTTAAATTGGTAAAACTTTTGCTGGTGTTTGTCGTCCTTTGGATGTCTTGGGTGTGAGTTCTTCTTAAGGTACATGAACATGCCTGTATTTTCTTCTTCTAACCATCTTTCCTCATTCTGCTTGGTGGTGTCTCTGAATAATGCAGGCTCATGCTGATGGATCTGTGAGTTTTATTATCCTAACAAAATGTTTTGCCTGATTCTGAGACAACAACGTGGGCCCTGGCTGTATGTGTCCAGTTGGCCTCATCAACCTCAGCAGGCAATGCTCTTAACCACTGAGCCATCTCTCCTGCCTCTTCCTTCTGTTGCCAGTAGAGGGCACCAAACCTCATTTTGAGAGCAATTATGTGATTTCCAGGAATCGAACTTCTGAACTTTGGAAGAGCAGGCAATGCTCTTAACCACTGAGCCATCTCTCCAACCCGTTTTTCAACTTCTTTTACTAAACCAGGTTTACTCAATGTGGTGTGTGGATCACATCTCCATTTCCCTAACATGTGGAGTACAGGGGTCTCCGTGGACCTATTGGCCGTTCGTGTACCTCATAGAGGAGGTCTAGATAAATTGTTTCTCTGGCTTAAAATTCGTACACCTTTTGCTGGTGTTTGTCGTCCTTTAGATGTCTTGGATGTGAGTTCTTCTTCAGGAACATGAACATGCCTGTATTTTCTTCTTCTAGTCATCTTGCCTTACTCTCCTTGGTGTTGTCTCTGAAGCACGCTGGCTCGTGGTGATAGAGCTGTGAGCCTTTAACATCCTAACAAAAGCTTTTGCCTCATTCAGTCACAACAACGCGGGCCCTGGCCCTTGGCCCTGACTCTATGTCTGTATGTGGTCTCATCAAACTCAGGAGGCAATGCTCTTTACCACAAAGCCATCTCTCTTGCCTCTTCCTTGTGGTGCCACTAGAGGTCGCCAAACCTCCTTTTGAGAGCAATTATTTGGTAGCCAGGAATCGAACTTCTGACCTTTGGAAGGGCAGCCAATGTTCTTAACCACTGAACTATCTCTCCAGTTTTTCTTACTGTAGCCAAAAGAGGGCACAAGACCTCATTGCAGATGGTTGTGAATCATTATGTGGTTGCCTGGAATTGAATTCAGGAGGTTGGAAGAGCAGCCAATGCTCTTCACCACTGAGCCATCTCTCATGCCTCTCCGCTATGTTGCCAGTAGAGGGCACCAAACCTCATTTTGAGAAGAACTATATGATTTCCAGGAATCGAACTTCTGAACTTTGTAAGAGCAGGCAATGCTCTTAACCACTGAGCCATCTCTCCAACCCGTTTTTCAACTTCTTTTACTAAACCAGGTTTACTCAATGTGGTTTGTGGATCACATCTCCATTCCCCTAACATGTGGAGTACAGGGGTCTCCGTGGACCTATTGGCCATTCGTGTACCTCATAGAGGAGGTCTAGATAAATTGTTTCTCTGGCTTAAAATTGGTAAACATTTTGCTGGTGTTTGTCGTTCTTTGATTGTCTTGGATGTGAGTTCTTCTTCAGGAACATGAACATGCCTGTATTTTCTTCTTCTAGTCATCTTGCCTTACTCTCCTTGGTATTGTCTCTGAAGCACGCTGGCTCATGGTGATAGAGCTGTGAGGCTTTAACATCCTAACAAAAGCTTTTGCCTCATTCAGTCACAACAACATGGGCCCTGGGCCTTGGCCCTTACTCTATGTCTGTATGTGGTCTCATCAAACTCAGCAGGCAATGATCTTTACCACAGAGCCATCTCTCTTGCCTCTTCCTTGTGGTGCCACTAGAGGGCACCAATCCTCCTTATGAGAGCAATTATTTGGTAGCAAGGAATCGAACTTCTGACCTTTGGAGGGGCAGCCAATGCTCTTCACCACTGAGCCATCTCTCCTGCCTCTCCCCTATGTTGCCAGTAGAGGGCACAAACCCTCATTTTGAGAGCAACTATGTGATTTCCAGGAATCGAACTTCTGAACTTTGTAAGAGCAGGCAATGCTCTTAACCACTGAGCCATCTCTCCCACCCGTTTTTCAACTTCTTTTACTAAAGCAGGTTTACTCAATGTGGTGTGTGGATCACATCTCCATTCCCCTAACATGTGGAGTACAGGGGTCTCCATGGACCTATTGGCCATTCATGTACCTCATAGTTTAAGTGTAGATAAATTGTTTCTCTGGCTTTAAATAGGTTAATATTTTGCTGGTGTTTCTAGTCCTTTGATTGCTTGGATATGAGTTCTTCTTCAGGTACATGAACATGCCAATATTTTCTTCTTCTAGCCATCTTGCCTTACTCTCCTTGGTGTTGTCTCTGAAGCACGCTGGCTCCTGGTGATAGAGCTGTGAGTCTTTAACCTCCTAACAAGAGCTTTTGCCTCATTCAGTCACAACCACGTGGGCCCTGGCCCTGTGCCCTGACTCTATGTCTGTTCTTGGTCTCATCAAACTCAGCAGGCAAAGCTCTTTACCACAGAGCCATCTCTCCTGCCTCTTCCTTCTGTTGCCACTAGAGGGCGCCAAACCTCCTTTTGAGAGCAATTACGTGGTTCCCAGGAATCGAACTTCTGATCTTTGGAAGGGCAACCAATGCTCTTAACCACTGAGCTGTCTCTCCAGCTCTTCTTACTGTAGCCAAAAGAGGGCACAAGACCTCTTTGCAGATGGTTGTGACCCATTATGTGGTTGCCTGGAATTGAATTCAGGAGGTTGGAAGAGCAGGCAATTCTCTTAAACATTGAGCCATCTCTCTTGCATCTTCCTTCTGTTGCCAGTAGAGGGCACCAAACCTCCTTTTGAGAGCAATTATGTGGTTGCCAAGAATCGAACTTCTGACCATTGGAAGGGCAGGCAGAGCTCTTAACCACTGAGCTATCTCCCCAGCTCTTATTTCTGTATCCAAAAGAGGGCACAAGACCTCATTGCACATGGTTGTGAGCCATTATGTGGTTGCCTGGAATTCAGTTCAGGAGGTTGGAAGAGCAGGCAATGTTCTTAAGCACTGAGCCATCTCTCCAACCCGTTTTTCAACTTCTTTAACTAAACCAGGTTTACTCAATGTGGTGTTTGGATCATATCTGCATTCCACTAACATGTGGAGTACAGGGGACTCCATGGACATATTGGCCGTTCGCGTACCTCATAAATGAAGTCTGGATACATTGTTTGTCTGGCTTTAAATTGGTAAACCTTTTGCTGGTGTTTGTAGTCCTTTGTATGTCTTGGATGTGAGTTCTTCTTAAGGAACATGAACATGCCTGTATTTTCTTCTTCTAACCATCTTTTTTCATTCTGCTTGGTGGTGTCCCTGAAGCATGCAGGCTCATGGTGATAGAGCTGTGAGTCTTTATTATCCTAACAAAATGTTTTGCCTGATTCTGAGACAACAACGTGGGCCCTGGCTGTATGTGTCCACTTGGCCTCATCAACCTCAGCAGGCAATGCTCTTAACCACTAGGCCATCTCTCCTGCCTCTTCCTTCTGTTGCCAGTAGAGGGCACCAAACCTCATTTTGAGAGCAATTATGTGATTTCCAGGAATCGAACTTCTGAACTTTGGAAGAGCAGGCAATGCTCTTAACCACTGAGCCATCTCTCCTGCCTCTCCCCTCTGTTGCCAGTAGAGGGCACCAAACCTCATTTTGAGAGCAACTAGGTGATTTCCAGGAATCGAACTTCTGAACTTTGGAAGAGCAGGCAATGCTCTTAACCACTGAGCCATCTCTCCTGCCTCTCCCCTCTGTTGCCAGTAGAGGGCACCAAACCTCATTTTGAGAGCAACTAGGTGATTTCCAGGAATCGAACTTCTGAACTTTGGAAGAGCAGGCAGTCCTCTTAACCACTGAGCCATCTCTCCAAAAGGTTTTTCAACTTCTTTACCTAAACCAGGTTTCCTCCATATGTTTTGAGGATCACATCTGCATTCCACTAACGTGTGGAGTACAGGGGTCTCCGTGGACCTATTGGCCATTCGTGTACCTCATAGAGGA
This sequence comes from Chionomys nivalis, assembly GCF_950005125.1. Taxonomy (NCBI): domain Eukaryota; kingdom Metazoa; phylum Chordata; class Mammalia; order Rodentia; family Cricetidae; genus Chionomys; species Chionomys nivalis. Next base: position 3,232 of record NW_026646876.1, on the reverse strand, counting down.
GGTCTAGATAAATTGTTTCTCTGGCTTAAAATTGGTAAACCTTTTGCTGGTGTTTGTCGTTCTTTGGATGTCTTGGATGTGAGTTCTTCTTCAGGAACATGGACATGCCTGTATTTTCTTCTTCTAGTCATCTTGCCTTACTCTCCTTGGTATTGTCTCTGAAGCACGCTGGCTCATGGTGATAGAGCTGTGAGCCTTTAACATCCTAACAAAAGCTTTTGCCTCATTCAGTCACAACAACGTGGGCCCTGGGCCTTGGCCCTGACTCTATGTCTGTATGTGGTCTCATCAAACTCAGCAGGCAATGCTCTTTACCACAGAGCCATCTCTCTTGCCTCTTCCTTGTGGTGCCACTAGAGGTCGCCAAACCTCCTTTTGAGAGCAATTATTTGGTAGCCAGGAATCGAACTTCTGACCTTTGGAAGGGCAGCCAATGTTCTTAACCACTGAACTATCTCTCCAGTTTTTCTTACTGTAGCCAAAAGAGGGCACAAGACCTCATTGCAGATGGTTGTGAAGCATTATGTGGTTGCCTGGGATTGAATTCAGGAGGTTGGAAGAGCAGGCAATGATCTTAACCACGGAGCCATCTCTCATGCCTCTTCCTTATGTTGCCAGTAGAGGGCACCAAACCTCATTTTGAGAGCAATTATGTGATTCCAGGAATCGAACTTCTGACCTTTGGAAGAACAGGCAGTGCTCTTAACCACTGAGCCATCTCTCCAACCCATTTTTCAACTTCTTTTACTAAACCAGGTTTACTCAATGTGGTGTGGATCACATCTCCATTTCACTAACACGTGGAGTACAGGGGTCTCCATGGACCTATTGGCCGTTCGTGAACCTCATAGAGGAGGTCTAGATAAATTGTTCCTCTGGCTTAAAATTGGTAAACCTTTTGCTGGTGTTTGACGTCCTTTGGATGTCTTGGATGTGAGTTCTTCTTCAGGAACATGAACATGCCTGTATTTTCTTCTTCTAGTCATCTTGCCTTACTCTCCTTGGTGTTGTCTCTGAAGCACGCTGGCTCATGGTGATAGAGCTGTGAGGCTTTAACATCCTAACAAAAGCTTTTGCCTCATTCAGTCACAACAACGTGGGCCCTGGGCCTTGGCCCTGACTCTATGTCTGTATGTGGTCTCATCAAACTCAGCAGGCAATGATCTTTACCACAGAGCCATCTCTCTTGCCTCTTCCTTGTGGAGCCACTAGAGGGCACCAATCCTCCTTATGAGAGCAATTATTTGGTAGCAAGGAATCGAACTTCTGACCTTTGGACAGGCAGCCAATGCTCTTCACCACTGAGCCATCTCTCCTGCCTCTCCCCTATGTTGCCAGTAGAGGGCACAAACCCTCATTTTGAGAGCAACTATGTGATTTCCAGGAATCGAACTTCTGAACTTTGTAAGAGCAGGCAATGCTCTTAACCACTGAGCCATCTCTCCCACCCGTTTTTCAACTTCTTTTACTAAAGCAGGTTTACTCAATGTGGTGTGTGGATCACATCTCCATTCCCCTAACATGTGGAGTACAGGGGTCTCCATGGACCTATTGGCCATTCATGTACCTCATAGTTTAAGTGTAGATAAATTGTTTCTCTGGCTTTAAATAGGTTAATATTTTGCTGGTGTTTCTAGTCCTTTGATTGCTTGGATATGAGTTCTTCTTCAGGTACATGAACATGCCAATATTTTCTTCTTCTAGCCATCTTGCCTTACTCTCCTTGGTGTTGTCTCTGAAACACGCTGGCTCCTGGTGATAGAGCTGTGAGTCTTTAACCTCCTAACAAGAGCTTTTGCCTCATTCAGTCACAACCACGTGGGCCCTGGCCCTGTGCCCTGACTCTATGTCTGTTCTTGGTCTCATCAAACTCAGCAGGCAAAGCTCTTTACCACAGAGCCATCTCTCCTGCCTCTTCCTTCTGTTGCCACTAGAGGGCGCCAAACCTCCTTTTGAGAGCAATTACGTGGTTCCCAGGAATCGAACTTCTGACCTTTGGAAGGGCAACCAATGCTCTTAACCACTGAGCTGTCTCTCCAGCTCTTCTTACTGTAGCCAAAAGAGGGCACAAGACCTCTTTGCAGATGGTTGTGACCCATTATGTGGTTGCCTGGAATTGAATTCAGGAGGTTGGAAGAGCAGGCAATTCTCTTAACCATTGAGCCATCTCTCTTGCATCTTCCTTCTGTTGCCAGTAGAGGGCACCAAACCTCCTTTTGAGAGCAATTATGTGGTTGCCAAGAATCGAACTTCTGACCATTGGAAGGGCAGGCAGAGCTCTTAACCACTGAGCTATCTCCCCAGCTCTTATTTCTGTATCCAAAAGAGGGCACAAGACCTCATTGCACATGGTTGTGAGCCATTATGTGGTTGCCTGGAATTCAGTTCAGGAGGTTGGAAGAGCAGGCAATGTTCTTAAGCACTGAGCCATCTCTCCAACCCGTTTTTCAACTTCTTTAACTAAACCAGGTTTACTCAATGTGGTGTTTGGATCATATCTGCATTCCACTAACATGTGGAGTACAGGGGACTCCATGGACATATTGGCCGTTCGCGTACCTCATAAATGAAGTCTGGATACATTGTTTGTCTGGCTTTAAATTGGTAAACCTTTTGCTGGTGTTTGTAGTCCTTTGTATGTCTTGGATGTGAGTTCTTCTTAAGGAACATGAACATGCCTGTATTTTCTTCTTCTAACCATCTTTTTTCATTCTGCTTGGTGGTGTCCCTGAAGCATGCAGGCTCATGGTGATAGAGCTGTGAGTCTTTATTATCCTAACAAAATGTTTTGCCTGATTCTGAGACAACAACGTGGGCCCTGGCTGTATGTGTCCACTTGGCCTCATCAACCTCAGCAGGCAATGCTCTTAACCACTAGGCCATCTCTCCTGCCTCTTCCTTCTGTTGCCAGTAGAGGGCACCAAACCTCATTTTGAGAGCAATTATGTGATTTCCAGGAATCGAACTTCTGAACTTTGGAAGAGCAGGCAATGCTCTTAACCACTGAGCCATCTCTCCTGCCTCTCCCCTCTGTTGCCAGTAGAGGGCACCAAACCTCATTTTGAGAGCAACTAGGTGATTTCCAGGAATCGAACTTCTGAACTTTGGAAGAGCAGGCAATGCTCTTAACCACTGAGCCATCTCTCCTGCCTCTCCCCTCTGTTGCCAGTAGAGGGCACCAAACCTCATTTTGAGAGCAACTAGGTGATTTCCAGGAATCGAACTTCTGAAC